>NC_041337.1:2834028-3134028 GCF_004354835.1 Perca flavescens
CATTTTCTAGTTAGTGGAAGTTTTTCCCTCATTAATAAAAAAGCAAAGGGTGGTTACTTTGAAGAATCTAAAATATAAGACATGTTTTTCAGTTATTTCACACTTTTGTTAAGTACATAATTCCATATGTGTTCATTCATAGTTTTGATGCCTTCAGTGAGAATCTACAATGTAAATAGTCATGAAAATAAAAAGGAAACGCATTGAATGAGAAGGTGTGTCCAAACTTTTGGCCTGTATGTATGTATGTATGTATGTATGTATATATATATATATATATATATATATATATATATATATATATATATATATATATATATGATAGAACAACATAATTAAATCTACTAAATGAAACATTGCATTATTAATTTCCCTTATTTTTGTTTAAAACGAATTGTAGCCTAGTCAATTACAATACACATTTTGACACACAAAAAAGAGCAGACATTTGGATAGTCCTCATGCAATTGCAATTTTCCCATTTAAATGCATTGAGTTATTGGCTGAAAAAAATAAACGTTTCTTATAGCGCCCCCTAAAAGGCCGATCTTTGCCAAATTTGGTACAGAGCATCGTTGTGGGATGTTGAACAAGGATCTTAAGTTCTTTGCTGATAACATTTAATTTGGCCGAGATATGATATGATATGATGTGTGTGGTAGCTAGCTAGGAAAATTAGTTTAGTCGTCAAATGTGCATACTTTAACATAGCAAAATTCTTTGTATAACTTTTGGTCAGGTCTATCTGGAGATGCTATCTACAAAGTTTCGTGCAGATCAGTCGCACGGCCTAGGACGAGTTCAAAAAAGTTGGTTTTGTGCATTGCGCGATATTACGAAAAACTTTTAAGCGGAAATGGGTGTGGCCTATATCAGGTAATTCAGCTTGATTCAAGGAACACGTGGATGTAAGAATTTCTAATGTGCGATGTGTAATGTTAAAGACAAAAAAACATTATAGCGCCACCTATTGGTCCACGTGTGATTTTTGGTAGGTGTGGTCCATGGCCCATTGTCCATCTACCCTATACATTTAAAGTTGTTCACATTAGTGTAAGTGGTAAATTTAGACATGGGTCCCCATAGGCCACGCCCACTTTGACCCCTCAATACCTCACTCAAGGGTTGCCCTCAGGATTGGCCCTAGATGGTACCCATCAAATTTTTTATAAATCGGATGAGCCGTTCATGAGATATAAACTTTTTGTACTTGTAGCGCCCCCTAGTGACCAATTTCCGTAAAACGCGTGGGGGACCTCCAGATGGTCATGGCAAAGAAGATTCTAAAGTTTGCCGTGGATAGCTTTTATTTTGGCCAAGATATGGCAACGTTGGGGTTTTCATAGTTAGCTACACAAATTTCTTTGTGCGTTATATGCGCAATTTTTATCGTATAAAAATTATTTTTATAATTTTTGGTCACGTCTATCTGGAGATGCTACAGTCCAAGTTTCGTGCAGATCGGTCGCACGGTCTAGGAGGAGTTCGAAAAAGTAGGTTTTTGATAAATTGTGATTTATCACGCATAAGTCTAGGCGGAAATGGGTGTGGCCTATATCACGTGATTCAGTTGGATCCAGGGAACGCATCGATGTATGTTTCTTAGTTTTTGTCGGGTGTACGGTGTGGGAGTTATAGGGCCAAATGCGTTTTTTCTGCTATAGCGCCACCTAGTGGTAGAAGTGGGTCAATTGTTGCGTCTGAGGTCCTTGCGGAGTTTTGGACCAGTCCTGAAAACGGCTAACCCCCACCATGTACGGTTTAGGTTGTAGTCAGAGTTTTATGCGGAGAAGAATAATGAAGAATAATAATAATCAGTAAAAAAAAAACAATAGGGTTCCACAGTTCCGCTGGAGATGTGAACCGCGTTGCCTTGCAACTAGAGGTCGACCGATAGTGGATTTTACCGATACCGATAGCTAGGTTGGGCCGTATTTGCCGATAACCGAGAATTGATACTGGATAAAACGGTTGACAAAATACATAAATTTTTTCAATAAAACAGTCCAGACGCTTTTGCCAATAATCAAAATAATAATGTCATATTTATTGATATTACACCCACAGCAATGCTACACAAGCATGTGTGTTGTCTAAAACAGTTCTCCTACATATGTTGAGTCATCCAAACGCAAAAATAAACATAATGAGCATTATAATTCATATAAAAAGGACAAACTATTTACATTTCTTCAAAAAAGGCCTAAATGTATGCCAAATCTCTAATATGAACGAGAGTCAATGGAGACATAATTATTATTTTTTGATCCCGTTTGAATTGAGCCATGGATTACAAATATGATGTTCGTCAGTTTAAAACATTATTTTTCAACGGAAGAAAGTCTCAGTTTATTGTTAAATTGTTGAAGTATAAGACCTTTGAAAATACGTAATTAGAAAGACTACACACTTTAATGTCTCATGGATGACGTCTCGCTGAAGCTACGATGTCTGTGTGCATCGTACCGGGCGTGTTAACGTTACTCTAATGAGCAGAGTTCTTGCTTGTTCTTTTGCTTAGGGACCGTTCGGTATTTATGGAATGGACCACCGGAGGAAAATATGGGAGGGTGTTGTCTTTTTATTCTTTGTTGAGGGGAGGGTCACCCAACATTTAGTCCGGGGGTGGGGAGTACCCAACTTTTGTATTCGTAGAAACAGCAAAATTGGCTTATTTGGTGCATATTTTTCCATGTAGCTCTTAGTCTTGGCCGTCCTTCGCTACCAGATGGGTCTGACCCATTTGTTTGTCTGTGGGGCACGGGGAGCACTGCCCCCCAGGTGGCTGAAACGGATAATTGCGTTGTTTAAAAAATGAGTGGAATAATTACGTCTGGCATGACCAGATATTTTATAAATATCTTAAATAACACAAAACAACTAAATGGTGGTAGGTAATACATCTGATTTCATATACTGCTTTAGTAAAAAAAATAATATTTCCTGGCTGGCAAAAAACGAAAATGACCGTTGCACTATCTGGACATCTTACCGTGCCAAGGTTTCAATAAAGGTTTCCTAAATGACACATTTTATGTCAGCTTACTAATTGATTGCGGGTTTTGTGTAGATTTGGACTAATGTTTATTCCACTTTGTTTAAATGGCGAAGTGGAGGAAGCCTAGTGACGAGTCCATAGCAACCAGTTTGTTTGTTGAATGTTACCCAGGGTGCTTGGCTGAATGGTCTCAATGTTTTATTGTTTTATTTCATGTGAATACTAGTTTACTAGAGGAGTAACTTAGTATATGAAGTAATGCAGGAAGTGTGCATTTAGTTTCCATGCTTATTGCGTTTGCACAACAATGTAAGTGAGTAAATCTAGTGACTAACAGTAGTGTGATGCGTCAGATGAGAATGCAGAGGTTAAATCACATATGTCATTGATGTAACAAACAATGGTAATCTGTATTAAAGCTGTCAATCTTCCTCTATAAAACTATTCAAATTCCATTTGAGATTTTTTTTTAAATATTCGAATATTTAATGCTCAATTTCAGCCTGTTAAATATGTACTACACTACTCAGGCTTATGCATTGTCGTTCTGTCCACTAGAGGGACTTCTAACTTTAGAGTGGCCTTGAGGGGACCTGCACGCAACTTTATTTACATTCATTTTCCACCACGAGCACACAGCGACAAACACAAATCAACAGAGAACTCTGGAATGAAACATTGATTATCTAACAAGTGAAGCGACTCTGTTGTAAAGTCTAACAGTGCTCGGTTAGCACAATGACATCATGTTAGGAAGCACAGCCGAAACCATTTGTCATAAACTAGGTAAGTAACAAACAATGCTAACTGCATTAATAACCAAGCCAAACAGTGCTGTCACTTCTATTTTAGTGATTTATAAGCAACCTGTTTCCAGCAGATTGTCATGTTACTGAGAATACAGCTGTAAGAAGATAATATGACGTGGAAGCTAACTCTGACAGCTGTAGGGGAGCTAACATAAACTTTAGCTTTCTCCATGAAGCTCCCAGCTACGCTAACGTTACCTCCCGACGCAGTTAGGAAACCAGAACGAGCTAACTATTGATAACATTAGCATTTTGGCTCGGTGGATGGCGATTTTAAAGTCATGTTAAAATTATTTCCCGTCCTTCTTACGATTTCCAGCCGGAGCCTATCACTCCCCCGTGTACCAACGTTACTCGCTACGTAACGTCAGCTCTGTGATGTTGTACTAATGTTACTCAGTACGTAACGTTCTCTTAGACCTCACAATGCCTTTTGTTTCTCACTCCCGCTGTTATTGTTCATACGACGTGACAGGAATCACACATGCGGGTAAGTCAAGGCGAGAAGAGAGAGATTAGCTAACATTAGCCAACATATTTATATAAAAAAAGTCACATTCGAATAGTAATTTCAGCATTCGAATAGTATTGATTTTTTTACTATTCGAATTATATTCGAATGTTGGTATTTGTTCCAGCAAACCAGTGCAGAAGGTATAGATAAATTGTTGGGGGACGGTCATGCCTTTTTTCCAAATCGTTTTGGAGGGTCATAGGAAAATTATTAACTCCTCCGCTGGCCCCTTAATTAAATAACGAACAGTCCCTTATCTGCTGAAAACACTTCACTGGATAAAACACAGCAGTAAAGATAACATTACATGTGTTGTTTAACAGAGCTAAGCTAGCTAACTAGCGAACAAGCCGAGCATCAAGCTAGGTGAGGTAGCTAGATTGTGTGAGACGGGAGATGTAGTTCACTGAGCGGTTTCACACAAAACTAAGTGGTCATATGACAAACCTACGGCTAACTGAGACTTTTTGTTGAAAAATTATCTTTTAAATTGACGAACATCATATTTGTAATCCATGGCTCAATTCAAACGGGATCAAAAAATAATTTGCTTCTCCCCGTTCACTACTGTTCATATTTTTTCTGAGTTAAGGTCCCATGAGGTCCACCAAAAGGGGCGCGACTCTCTATAGATCTCAACAGTCCCGCCCACAGCAGGTTCCGGAAGTAAAAATACAATGCAATTTCTCCATTGACAAACTGGAGTATAAGCCATAAAATGGTAACCGTTGATGGTAGACTTAAAACCAGCATGCCGACGTGACTAAGCAATTATATACAGTACAAGCCAAAAGTTTGGACACACCTTCTCATTCAATGTGTTTCTTTATTTTCATGACTAGTTACATTGTAGATTCTCACTGAAGTCATCAAAACTATGAATGAACACATATGGAATTATGTACTTAACAAAAAAGTGTGAAATAACTGAAAACATGTCTTATATTTTAGATTCTTCAAAGTAGCCACCCTTTGCTTTTTTGATAACTCTGCAAACCCTTGGTGTTCTCTCAATGAGCTTCATGAGGTAGTCACCTGAAATGGTTTTACCTTCACAGGTGTGCTTTGTCAGGGTTAATTAGTGGAATTTATTCCCTTATTAATAAAAAAGCAAAAGGTGGCTACTTTAAAGAATCTAAAATATAAGACATGTTTTCAGTTATTTCACACTTTTTTGTTAAGTACATAATTCCATGTGTTCATTCATAGTTTTGATGCCTTCAGTGAGAATCTACAATGTAAATAGTCATGAAAAGAAAAAAACGCATTGAATGAGAAAGTGTGTCCAAACTTTTGCCCTGTACTGTATGAAACGGCAAAAATCATGGGGCACCAACCTTGTTTTGAGATAAACGTCTTTTATTCGCGATGTCTTGGATAAGTACTTCATTACCCACAATTTTGAACAATCCCACAGTGGCGCGTCCGATTGGTGGAACTCATGCTGGTGAGGAGGGGGAGCTGCCTGCACGATCCGTCACGAGGATTTACGGCACTGCACAAATCACGATCTGTTCCACGCTTCTGCCGTTAGCCTCCGCCGGGAAGCTAAAGTTAGTTTAGCTAACAGCTAATTCAGCTAACCGCTAGCTGACAGCTTGATTTGGTCTAAAACGACGTTAACTCAAACTAAACACTAAAAACTATTTTCAGGTTTTATTTTGAGGGTCTTTTAAAGTTATTACATGCTGTCTCAGCTAGCGGCTAGCCAAATTAGCTGTTAGCTAAACTAACGTAACTTCCTTTATTCAGTGGTGCGCGGTGGTTTATGGGATGAGTAGTTTCTTCGCTCTAAAATGACGATATGTACACAGTCTTGTACCTTTGACTTTTTTTTGGATTTTCTGTTCATTTTTTCACTCGAAATGGTACGTTGTATGCTTATGAGTCACGTACCATCTGGTTAGCCTAAGGCATGGTCTAAAAATCTTTATGTACGGAATTTTCCAGACGTCAATGGGAAATGTACTTCCGGAACCCAAGGTCTCTCAGAGGAGGGGCGGGACTGTTGAGCTCTATAAGAACCTTTGTTTATCTAGAAAACAGCCCCAAAATCACCATCACCAAACCCACCAGACTCAATGTAAATAATAAGTAATTTAGCGTGTATAGAACCAGCATATTTCCACACGTGAGAATTAAGAGTTTATTTCAACCAATCCAGGTGATTGTTGGAACCGTGGAAAGACGGTTTTTGATAGTTTTATTTTGTTTCTGTCCACTTTGAATAAAGTGTGTTTTACGGTGATAAAAATACTGATTATTTACAACTGCGGTGAAGTTAGTTTAATGTTTGACATTCATCGGTTTTCGCAAATGTTACCTTCAATAGCTCTGTGTCAATACTTTGATTTCCCCCAGTTTCAGGGTATGTTGGAGAGCTTATTTAGACCGATGTTTCACAGTTTTAGTGAACTCAAAATCACCAAAAATGACGCCGCAGTTTAGAGCACAAAGAACTGAATGTCTGTCCAACGAGCCCGTCACTACAGAGGTAGTTAGGGACCGTCGTAATATTCATTTTAATCTTAAATATCTTTTTTGTTTTACAACATAGAAATCTCCAACCACTTCCATTATAGAAAGTTGCAGCCATTAAACATTTCACACTTGTAAGTTAGTAGAAAGAATCTTTTAAAATAGAAAAAATACAGCAAATAATGGTTTGTGCACATTTGAAGATTATAATTTTCTCATTTCTGAATATATTGACATCAAATCACCTCTTATATGTTTCAGACATACTCTAAACTTTCACAGCTATTAGTCTGTGGAAAAAAAACTTTAAAATAAGTTTTCACTTTCATCATCAGTAACCTATTTTGTAAAATAAAAAAATAAATAAAATAAAAAATCTGTCTATCTGAAGAATAGAATATTAGACTATATGGAAGACCCTGGGTGTGATTCTGTTATTTGTTTTATTAGCTTTTTTTATTACCCTTAGTATATTTTCACAATAAGTGCATGCTAATTGTGATGATCATTCATGCGAACCCTACATTCAAAATGATATTAAAGTGGCATAATGTGATGTAATCAATGAAGTATAATCTACCTCCCTGATCCCTTGTCCCACAGAAAACAAGTCAGACAGAAGAGTGAGAGACAGTAAGAGAGAAGAATGGCAAGGAAAGAGAGGAGAACAGAGAGCAGGAAAGAGAGGACAAGCACAGAAACATCATGATGTATGCAGGAAATAAACACAAGGGAAGCTAGTAAATGGTCACATCCTCCCACAGCTTACAAAACTTTAGAAAATCCATTATCATTGTCAGTGATGTATTGTGTAAAATTAATATGTAGCCTAACGATTATTTCAACATGTTTAGCATGTATGAATATTTTGACATCAAACCACCTGTAATACTGTGTCTTAGACATCCTTTCACAACTTTCACAGCTGTTTGTGAAAAGAATACCAATATCCCTGATTTTTTTGGCTATTAAATGCATATATAAAGGTTAACATCTTAATAGGTTTGTCATTTATGAATATGTTGACATCAAAACACCTGTAATATGTCTCAGACATCCTCTTACAAATTTCACAGCTGTTATTTTGTGAAAAAGTCTTCAGCAAATCCCTTAGAATCTTCATCAGTGACCTATTGTCTATTGATCTGTGTTGACTTTGATTGTGTAATCATTGCTGGTGATTTCAACATCCATGTCGACAACCCCCAGGATAAAGGGACAAAAGAGCTGTGTTGTATCTTTGACAATTATGGGCTGACTCAACATGTAACAGAGCCTACGCGCAAAAAGGGTCACATTCTAGACCTTATCTCGAAAGGTCTGAACATTTCCAAGGTTGTGGTGAATGATGTTGCTCTTTTTTTACCATTCCTGTGTTTTTTTTAACAGCTCTATCACTGCAAAAAAGTGTTCAAACTAAGGTAATTGGAAAACGATACATCACTGAAAGCACCAGTGAAAAATTCATTCAGCTTTTTTCTTCCACATCTGCCCCTTCTGGAGCCTTAGTAACTGAGCTTGTAAATAACTTCAACTGTAGAATTACTAATGTTATTAATGCCATTACTCCTACTAAGGTCAAAGTTCTCAAGCAAAAAAATAAAATCTCCATGGAGAAATGTCACACATGTAAGATCTAAAAAAAAAAAAAAAAGTGTTGAAAAGCTGAACGCAGGTGGCAAAAAAAACAATCTCCAGGTCCACTATGACACTTACAAAAGAGAGACTACGCACTTATAATATGGAACTGAGGAATGCAAGGCAGCCCTTCTTCTCTGATATTATTGATAAAAACAATAATAATTCACGTGCCTTGTTTGCTATTGTTGATAGGTTAACAAACCCGCCAGTGCCAGTAGCATCTGAACTTTCATCCACCAAGGGCTGCAATGATTTCGCCATCTTCTTCAAAGAAAAAGAAGAAAACAATTAGGCAAATAGTCAGTGCATCCATATCAAGTACAGGATATATGTTGTCACAATGTCCAGACAAAACAAATCCCAATATGACTAGGGTTGGGTACCTTTCGCATCAGAACCAATACCACTACCGATACCTGGAATTCGGTTCCGGTACCCAAAGGTACTTTTTTCGGAGAGATAGAGATAGATATATATATATATATATATATATATATATATATATATATATATATATATATATATATATATATATATATATTATTTTTTTTTTATATAATTCCAAACCACTTTACTTAGAACATTGTTATTTAAACAAAAACAAAAATAAATCCCCTCCCGCTCTCCTCCCAAACCCATCCCTGCAACCTATTAAATTTAATAATTATAAATTTCTTAACCACTGTAACTTTCTTATTGTTGTATTTGTATATTATTATATTTTAGCTTGTTTTATTTTAATCATGGCCGTTTTAATGCTCTTTAATGATTCATGTAAAGCACTTTGAATTGCCTTGTTGCTGAAAGGTGCTGTAGAAATAAAGTTGCTTTGCCTTACAACCTCAGCCTGTCCGTCAGTCCCCAGGGCACCGAAACCACCGTTGTGCCTGCTCGTGTCAGAGGAAGTGTAATGTCAACAGCACCGCGACCGCTTTCGGCTCGCTATTAATATATCACGGTGAAAGGTGTCTGCGGGAAGTTTTGAAAAAACAAACCAAACTTGAAACCACTTTATCGGCATTGCCATGACTCTGTGACTTCAACAAAACTGCAGAGCCGACGTTGCTCCCTCCGCACCTCTGCACGCGCATGTGTGTGTGTGTCGGACCTCTCTCAACATGCAGAGAGGACAGATAAGCTTGCGCTTACTCTCAGGACCGAAATTTGGCACCGTTTGATTTTACCTGAACCAATACTCTGTAGTACCGTCGTGATTCGGTCGGTACCGGTAAAAGTACAGGGTTCAGTACCCAACCCTAAATATGACACAATATCAAAAAAAAAACCTATAGGAGGACATTATACAACAGTTTGATGCCAAAATATTCATAAATGAGAAAGGGATTTGCTAAAGACGTTTTCACAAACTAATTAAACCTATTAAGATGTTAACCTTCATATATGCATTTAATAGCCAAAAGATCAGGGATATTGGTATTTCTTCACAAACTAAAAGCTGTGAAAGTTGTGAAAGGATGTCTGAGACATACAGTATTACAGGTGGTTTGATGTCAAAACATTCATACATGCTAAACATGTTGAAATAATCTTTAGGCTACATATTCATTTTACACAATACATCACTGACAATGATAATGGATTTTCTAAAGTTTTGTAAGCCGTGGGAGGATGTGACCATTTACTAGCCTCCCTTGTGTTTATTTCCTGCATACATCATGACGTTACTGTGCTTGTCCTCGCTTTCCTGCTCTGTTCTCTCTTTCCTCATGGTCAGATTTGTCTGTGGTTTCTTCTTTTTAATATTTTGCCATTCTTCTTCTCTCTTACTGTCTCTCACTCTTCTGTCTGACTTGTTTTCTGTGGCACGAGGGATCAGGGAGGTAGATTATACTTCATTGATTACATCACATTATGCCACTTTAATATCATTTTGAATGTAAGGTTTGCATTAATGATCATCACAATTAGCATGCACTTATTGTGAAAATATACTAAGGGTAATAAAAAAAAGCTAATAAAACAAAGAACAGAATCACACCCAGGGTGTTCCATATAGTCTAATATTCTATTCTTCAGATAGACACATGGACATGGTGACATGATGCTTCAAAAAAGATTTTTTTGTGATGGTTGGGATCGGCTGGCTGTGTATTTTCTCTTCTGTTTACTATTCTCTATTTTGTTTCTCGGTTGGTTTCCTCTCCTCTGTGTTTTTCTGTTGGCCTGCCTCTCTCTGTGCCTACTCTGCTCTCCCCCTCCCACTGCTGCTGCCAGCTGATTGAGCAAACCTGGTTACCATCCCATCATCACCTTCTCCCGCTGCACACACCTGCCTCTCATCTGCAATCAAGACCAGTATTTCTACCCCGGCTCAACATACCATCTCCACTTGATCGTTGATCCAGTCGCCCTGATGAAACTCTCAGCAAACACTCTCTGAAATCCTCGTTATTTTCTTATCTGCTGCCTAACGCTCACTTACCTTTTGTGTCACCATCTCCAACCGTCATCTCCAGTCAGCTGGCTTCACCCCACGGACTCCCTCCATCGGCACCCTGCTTCAGCCTCTCCTCGCTTACTCTGCTCTCCAGTCCCAGTATCTCTCCCTCGGCTACGGCTTCCCCGCGCTCCCCTAAGTATCCTACCCTGAGCGTCCTCACTTTCCAGTTTCTCTATCCTCCCCTTAGCCGCTTCCCCATTCCTGGCGTCTGCCTCTCCACTCCCCCTTTTCCCCTAAATCCTAATAAACCTACTTGCTGTGAGCTCTGTGATTGAGTCTGAGTAACTTATTTTCTTTTTTGTTCGTTTGTTTTTACAAAAAAGGTTACTGATAATGAAAGTGAAA
This sequence comes from Perca flavescens, assembly GCF_004354835.1. Taxonomy (NCBI): domain Eukaryota; kingdom Metazoa; phylum Chordata; class Actinopteri; order Perciformes; family Percidae; genus Perca; species Perca flavescens. The sequence continues at coordinate 2,845,275 of NC_041337.1, forward strand.
ACTTATTTTAAAGTTTTTTTCCACAAACTAATAGCTGTGAAAGTTGTGAGAGTATATCTGAAACATAAGAGGTGATATGTCAATATATTTAGAAATGAGAAAATTATAATCTTCAATTGTTATTTATTTGCTGTATTTTTTTTTTCTATTTTAAAAGATTCTTTCTACTAACTTACAAGTGTGAAATGTTTAATGGCTGCAACTTTCTATAATGGAAGTGGTTTGAGATTTTGTTGGAAGTGGATATTAAAGATTAAAATGAGTGGTGTTGCAATTTTAAGACGGTCCCTAACTACCGTCATTTTTGGTGATTTTTGAGTTAACTAAAACTGTGAAACATCGGTCTAAATAAGCTCTCCAACATACCCTGAAACTGGGGGAAATCGAAGTATTTACACGGAGCTATTGAAGGTAACATCCGCAAAAACCGATGAATGTCAGACAAACATTAAACTAACTTCACCGCAGTTTATTTACATGGAGTCTGGTGGGTTTGGCGAAGGCCTGTTAAAGAGCGAAGATTACAATAGATCTTATGAACAAATTCTTATTGAAATACTTCCTGTCATATCGTTGCGGAGAAGAAATCACAGGGAGGAGAGAAAGCTCAAGTGAAGGTTTAATGACCAAACCTGCTCTGTGTAACCGAAGCTGAGGGTTGAAAACAGCGTCCAGTAGCTCCCGTTGTCGCTCGTTCTCCTCTTTTGAACGACAAAGTTCCTCCTCGTACTCTGCTATCGTTCTTTCAAACAGCCCAAATATCTCTTCAGCAGCCGCAGTTAGTCGCTGCTTCACCAACACTCTCAGCATCTGGACTTTACACATTTTACCTCTTTCTCAACACAACAAAGAGACTCTGCTAACACAATTGACATATATAAGGCTAACACAACTTCCTGCTAGACGTTATCTTGTTCAAAGTGTGAAGTTAGCCGCAGTGAAGACTATAGCTTCCAGTGCAGATTAGTTGCTAAGCTTCAAAATAAAAGTCCGGAAGTGTTCCAGTTTCTGAGCTTCAAACTAAAAGTCCGGAAGTGTTCCAGATTTCCTCTGAAAAACACGCAGGAATATAAATGATTAGAGGGGAACTATGCAGTTTTGTTTTTTAGCTTAATTTACCTTAACTGAACAGCTTAGGAGTCATTGGAATGGTTATATGATTTTTTTTCGAGTTGAATGGTGGCTGTCTTGTTCCCCCTAGCGCCTGTGAGTGGAAAAACCACCCTTGTAACTCAGCGTCAGGAAGTATCGCTATCAGATCTGGCAATGTGTGGAATTTCTTCACTGCACACATACGCCCATTAAGGAACCGGCTAACAAGGTAGCTATGGAGTTTTTCACACTATTGTCATGGCTGAGCCAGCAACAAAGAAGCAGAAATCTAGGAAAGCATTGTCGGAGGAACAGAGAAAGAGGAAACGGCAGACTGACCGAGCGAGGAGTCAGACACAAGTAAACATAGGAGCTGCCATATATCTATTCCGAAGCTGTAGGGGGAGCTCTATAGAAAAAAATGCGAGCAAAAAGCGAGAACACAGCGAAGAAATGGCCAAAACTGCATAGCGCCTCTTTAAGACACACTTTTGAAGAAAGACAAATACTTTATTCAATTTCCAGAGCTCTGAGAAAACAATGGACCAAATTAAAGATGATGGTAGTTTGTTTCCCTTTGAATATGTCAAACAGAAGATACAAGTTTTGGTCTTGCAGTGTAATTTCATCTGATTTTGTTGTTTGTTTGAAGGTGAACATTAACTTCACCTTCATAAAGCAGGAAACACTGTGAATGGACCCAAACCATCAGGGTTGTTATTGTGTTCTCATGGCTCTTATTTGATAGCTCCTCGACTCCTCACTCCTTGGAAGTTGTCCGTCCCTCCTCGGTGAAGGCCGTCTGAAATCTCTTATTTCTGCCCGCGGAGCGAGCATCAAGGAGGGATCATGGAGGAGCTATAGGCGAGGATACAGAGAGCAGCCTTCCTGGAAGCTGGGCAGCAGGAGTTGCTAACTCACCACCAGCAGGACCCGAGCAGAGCAACAATGCTGTCTCAGGTAGGTCGGTATATGGCCTATTATGGAAAATGATGAGCTGTGGTTTTGCAGCAACAGACAAACGAGCCGTGGAATAGTAACGTTATGAGTCAGAGAGCCAGCCGCTGAATGAGTCAAAGTAACTTCATGCTTCATCCACACAAAGCACGTTGCTATTGCCACCGAGTGACAGCTTCATTCGGCTCGTTTTCCATGAACGACGTAGCGAGGGGGTAACGTTAAGGCGGGGTTAGCAAGCTAACGTTAGCCAACTAATGCCGCATTCTATTTATCTCGGAACTCGGAAGCCGCAACTGGGAATGACATCATACCCGTCGGATTTTCATTGTTTTCATTAGCTCTAGCCTGGTTAGCTATTGTTAGCAACCAGTTGATAACAACGCATTACGCTGTTTTTGTGCATGCAAACAGCGTAACAACATGTCCACAGATAGAAGTTGGACATGCCTGTGTGAACGACTGATTTAGTGACACAAATGAGACAGAAGTGCTTATAACTTTATGTTACTGCAGCTTTCACAACTGTTGATACAGTTACATATACATGGGGCAGCCATGTTGGATTTTGAACTTGGGGTACTGCAAGGTTGTATGAGTTCCGAGCTCGTAAATACGAGGTCAGGGGGCGTGTTTACGACTTTGACCTCGTAAAAAAACGAGTTGCGAGGTTAATAGAACACGGCATAACACCGGCTGGCTTGCTGGTTCTGCCGTGCTTTCATGCTGCATCGGTTAAAGAGAATGAGCTGAAGAGCGGGCTGGGTCTAACGTTAGCGGTCCACTGAGAGGTAGCACATTAAAATACCTTACACTTAAACGTTGTTTAAATTTAATTTCCAGCGTGTCAACGTATTGCTCCAATAAACAGCAGCGGCCAATGTGGGATTTACGTATATATATAGTATCCCGCATGCTTCTTCAGTGGATTAGATACATGAGAACAGCTAGTTGAACCCACACACCCACACAAAATGGTGCATGTGGTGGTTTGGCAGACTGAAGGACTCGGTGAATATCAAATTAATGCATGGCACTACAGTTTGTTGGGCTCCGTGTTGCTCGTGTTATTTTATAAAGTATTGGTGTCGCCTTCTCCAGCCAAGAAAAAACAGCCATGCCTACCTAAAGCACAATGGAGCGTAAGACGCAAGAAAGCTCTTGTAAGCAAAGGAACACGCTACCCATCTCATCATCACTCAAAGTTGATAAACGTCTTTATTTTATTTGGGTTTTGCGGTGGAGCGCTGTTACTTTCGACGGTACAAATGTACAGTAAAGTGATCATTTTAGCAGAAGAGTTGTTTGAAGGATCCCAGTACCTCCAAACACGTTTGGATATGGACATGGTCAATTTATCATTTTTACTGCAATCCTGGACAACGGGGTTGCAAGAACCGTTTGCAGCACTAAACCGGATATACCATATACTCGAAAGAAAAAGATGCTAGCCGTTTGGACGAAAACTACTAAAGTGCTATGTCTGCTAATGTTGTTAGCCGGTGACATTCACCTCAATCCAGGTCCTGTTACGCACGGCGACATCTTGTGGTCGCCAGGTCCATCGGCCCCCACTGCGGCTCGGTCTGCGCTGGGGGTGGAGATGATGCAGGTGAGCGACACCGCCCGGCTGGGTACGCCGTCTTTCTGCGTCTCGGACACCGCTGCGGATGTTCTCCTTTCTGCGATGGGTGTGTTGTTACCAGAGGGAGGCTGTGCCCCGGGGCCTGGACAGGAGGGTGCAGGGGGACAAGCGCCGGTGAACGAGGCTGTTCTGGCGCTACACTCTCCGGCGCAGGAGGAAAGGAGAATTTAATTGCAGGAGAACGTACTACTGCGCGTATGCCCTGTTTCAGTGGCAAGGTTGGCTAGCCTTGACAGTGGAACATTGTCCAGTACTATGGAGATGCAAGTGCAGAAGGACTCGGGAATTCATTGTCGGAATGAAAGACAGATGCTTGATACATCTTTAAAAACAGTGAGTAAACATGAATTTCACCAGTTTTTTCCCACTGTGAACCATGCGAAAATTTTATGGGACAGCAAAAGCAAACCATAAAGGCATTTTTGGAGCTTATTTGAATATTAGGAGCCTGCTGCCACAGCATGATGAGGTTAAATCGCTGGTAATGGACTCGAACTTACACTTTTTAGGCCTGAGTGAAACCTGGCTTCATAGTGGGATTCAAACAGGTTTAATTGATATCCCAGGTTATAAATGTTATAGAAATGACAGGAAATTTGGAAGAGGAGGAGGAGTTGCACTTTATTTAAGAGATTATATGACATGCACAGAAGTCACTTTTGAACATGAGCTAAATATTGAATTTATTTGTCTTGAGATCTCATTATCATCAAGTATGCATTTTAAAATTGTGATTTTATATAATCCTCCTTCTTTTAAAGATGTGTTTTATGATGAGTTGAGCAAATTAATGAAATTGGTGGCCCATAAGTGCGAAGTTATTGTATTAGGCGATTTTAATATAGACTGGTCTAATTCTGGTAGAAGGAAAAAACTCAAAACGTTAATGACTAAATTTGAGTTCTCCCAACTAATTAAGGGTGCTACAAGGATCTCAAAATCTTCAAGAACACAAATAGATCTAGTTTTTTCGAACAAGGATGATCGTATTTTGAAATCATACAATTTTCTAACTGGTTTGTCTGATCATAACATGATTCTTGTTGCCCGAAAATTATTATCATTATCATTCAAATATATTGACTATTTTAAAGCGAGATTTTTCTGCTGTTGATAATGAATTAAATGCTCTTGATTGGAGCTTAGTTATGGACAACGACGATGTGCATAGCTGCTGTAAAGAGGTAATGAATAAGGTTGAAGGGATCATTTCTAAATTTCTTAAAAAGCAAAAGTATTTGAAGAAGAGAACATTACCCTGGATTAATGAGGACTTGAAAAGATTAATGAAAGAAACAGATCTGGCTCTGAAAAAATCAGTTAAGACCAAACTAAGTAGTGATATAAATATTTTTAAAAGTTTAAGAAACCGAGCCACCAAAAATATAAGAAAATCAAAAGCGGAATATTACATCACAACCATAACAGAAGCCAAGGGAAGTCCTCTCATAATGTGGAAGCAAATAAATGGTATTGTGAAACCATCAGGCAAATCAAAGACCATCCATGAACTTAGAAATGGAGACAGGCAGATTAGGGACAGTTAACAAATAGCATTGGAATTTAATATGTTTTTTGTTTCGTCAGTGAAAGAACTGGTGCAACAAGTTAATGTAGAACAGCAACCAAAGTTTACTATACAATTATTAAACCAATACTCTTCATTCTCACTTCAACTGATTAATAAAGTAAAAGTGCTTGAAGCGATAGATTTAGTTAACAACAGCTATAGTAAGGATCTTTTTCACATAAATACAGTCCTTTTGAAACGAAATAGAAACAATTTAGTAAAGCCTCTAACACACTTGATTAATTTGTCTATTCAGAGCGGACAATTCCCTAAAATCTGGAAACAGGCTAAAGTTATGCCAATTTCTTAAGTCAGGAACACCCGACCAGGCATGCAATTATCGCCCTGTAAGCATCTTACCGGTATTTTCAAAGGTGTTAGAGAAAATAGTGTATGGGCAACTGATGACTTTTATTCAATCAAATAACATTTTACACCCATTACAATTTGGCTTCCGTCCTCAATACTCCACCGAAACGGCAAATTGTTTCTTTGTGGAACAACTCAAATTTGCAATAGATAAGGGAGAAATCGTTGGCGCCGTCTTTTTGGATCTCAAAAAGGCATTTGACACTTTAAATCATGATATCCTTATCCACAAACTGTCCAATTTTAACTTTACACCATTAGCTTTACAATGGTTCAAATCATATCTCGAACAGGGAGATCATGTGTGGTGGTTAATAATGAAATGTCTACATTCTTAAAAATGAATACAGGAGTTCCGCAAGGATCCATTCTTGGGCCATTGCTTTTTTCTTTGTATATTAATGATCTGCCAAACTCATGTCCTACGGCAGGATTTCAGATGTATGCTGACGATGCAGTGGTTTATGTGCGAGGGAAAAGTGTGCATGCAGTTTCGGTTGAACTGGCAAAATACCTGCAAAATGTGGCGGTGTGGTTTCAAAATGCAGGGCTGACATTGAATGTTAAAAAGACTGTCTATTTGCTTTGCCTCAAGATTCAAGTCCATGTCAGAAGAACTAAATTTACGGATAAATGGTCATAAGATCCAGCAGGTCTCAGAGGTCAAATACTTGGGCCTTGTACTTGACTCTCAACTTAAATTTGACAGTCATATTAAATAAATATGTTGAGTAGCCATAAATCTTTATACATTCAGATTGATCAGGGACTACCTACCGTTTTATGCTGCTCACACTTTCATGCATGCCATGATCTTCTCGCATATAAGTTACTGCATCTGCACATGGTCACAGGCTACTGTTACTACAGTTAAGCCAATTCAAATGATTTATAACAGAGCGGTTAAAATCCTAGATAGAAAATCCATTAGGTCACATCACTGTGTTAATCTGAGGAATTTAAATATTTTATCTTTTTTCTTTGTTGAAGCTGATGCATAAATGTTTAAATCAGCAAGCGCCACAGGTCTTGAGTGAGTGTATAGTTGCTCTCAGGGCTGTGGGTTCACAGACTAGAGGAGCTCAGAACGGGAACTGCCAGATCCCAAAATGTTGTACTTCATTTGGACAATCAGCTTTCTTTGTACAAGGCACAAAAGCTTGGAACTGTTTACCCACTGAACTGAAAGGAGAGTCAAACTGGGTCCTTTTCAAACACAAACTCAAAGACTTTTTAATCATAGGTCAAGCATGTGACCACTGACTATCGGCTTCGTTGTTATTGTGTAATAGTGTTTTAATATGTTGATTTAACTATGTATTGTTGAATTTAATGTAAAGGCCCACTAGGGACGGACATTGAGAATTAGCTTCGGCTAAAATGTTGTAGTATGTAACATGAGCTTATGTAACATACTTGTCCCTATTCAAATAAACTTAAAAGTAAAAGTATTCGGGGGGAAGTTTGCGAGCATTTGCAATTCTGGGATTTTTAACCGATGTATAATCATTTGTTTTATTGATTTGCTCTGTCCTATTCTTAAATAAACTGAATTGAATTGAACTTTCACATTTAGTTTCTTATTATATTACAGGTGTATTCTTTATGACACTCTTATGACTCCATATAATACTTCAGTTTATCAAAAACATTCAACATCCACACACATCTGGAGAGACATGGTTTTTATTGGACAGGAAGGGAAAAATAAAAGTAAGTAGACTGACTGACTGATATTCATGGCAACAGGTCCATTAAACATGTCAATAATTAATGTGGACTTTTGAGTCTCTGTGTGTTTTGCAAAAAGTTTTCCTGAAAGCACAATCACACACACACACACACACACACACACAGAGAGAGTGTGCGTGAGACTCTTTGTGTGTGCGTGTATGTGTGTGTATAGACTTTGTCCTGGTTGCTGTGACAGGAAGTCACCGTGATACCGTGGTCTCTGCGATGACCTGAGGAGCATCACACCTGTGAGTCTGTAGATTAATATTCAGACTTTTTCTAAATTATTCTAACTCTTCTCTCTGAAATTGTTTTGACCTTTTTTTCCAGACATTTTCCAACTTCTTTCTCTAATAATCGGACTGTTTTTTTCTTAAAATAATCCAACTTTGTTTTTCTAAAACGTAGTCAGTTTTGTTTGTCTCAAAATATTTCGTTTTAATAACAAATATTCCAAATGTTTTCTTAAATATACCGATTTATTTCTTAAGATACGGATTATTGACTGAAAAAGTTTACGGAGCTTTAAAGTGAGTTCTGTTCTTGTTGTTTCTCTGATTTATTATTTATAATAATCTCAGCTGCAGACATCCATCATTAAGCCTTCATCTTCATCATCTTCATCATCAGTGACGGCTGCAGCAGAAACTCGTTTCCTCTCCTCTTCGTCTCCTCCTCCTCTTCCTCATCTGTCTCTGAGGAGGCCAGAGCTGCAGGCTCAGTTCTTACAAGGTGACATCATTTCCATTACTTTGTGGTCGTGACATCATCACGACCACAAAGAGACAAAACATTTTTTTTAAAATCTATATTCATTTGAATGATCGATATCGATTCATGAAATCCAGAATGGATTTCCGTCTGTATCGTTTAAAACTGAAAGCCACGGCAGTTGTAGGAGGGCGGAGCCTGTTGTCTTTGCTTCTCATTGGTTCGTGACGAGAAACTAGTTGCGAGAACATTTAGCGTTCGATGCCGGGAAGCGGGGCGATTTATGGTATCCGTATGGTGTCCATATACGCCTGGTGTTCAGGGATGGGATCGCCACCAGTTTCTCTCCACTGACCAATGGGATTTCATAAAACATTTCATAAAACACTTCCAACATTTCCCAAACCCGTGAACTTGAGCAACGAGGAATCATCGTTCAATACGTACCTACCTTCTCTGGGTCGGGTCTTACCAAAATTTTGTTTAGTTTTTTAGCTTTTGCTGTTGTGTTTTGTGAAATGCTTTTGTGTTTTGACCTTCAGGGCCACCGTACTAAATCACTTGTAGAGACAATAAAATCTGCTAGTCGGTGCGTTAGGGCGCGTGGCGAAGGACGGAACAAAACCGTAGCGCAGCACAGGCGCACGCAGTGGAGAATCCGGGTCATAGGTGGCCTGGTGAATGCCAGGAGGGCACACTGGCATTTCACACTAGTTTGACAAAAATATGCAAGACAGTACGGCTGCAACCTGGAGCGTCCCGCCTGGTGCCGTCGGGCTTCTGCTTTTCAAAATAAAAGCTGTCTTCATACTTTCTGAATTGCCAGTGCCAAATTTTTGTCCCAGTCTGCCCCTGATCGGGGCTATGCTGTAATGTTACTTCAGATTAAAAACCAGATTATAAAGACACAAAACAATCACAAAGAGTCTCAAAGTTAAGCACGAGACTCAAAACGGCCACAATGAGACGCAAAACTAAAGAGACTAAAGAAATGGTGCTCATTGTCACTCTCCGTCTCATCCAACATTTTTTGAATCCGGTGTCTTCTCCCCTCCCTTTAAATATTCTACAAAGTTTTTTTTTAAATATTCCAACAATTTATTCCAAAGTATTCCAACTTTATTTTTCCTATCAGAGTAGTATCCAAGTAATCCCTGGATACTTGTCTGTAAATCCAACAACATTTCTCAGCTTCTCTGTCAAAATGTTCAACTACTTTTTCTACGTATTATATATAACTAGTGCTGTGCCTGTTGAAAATGGGCCGATTGCTTGGCCTGTGGTGTTGCTGCTTGTAGAATTTATCAAAACCAAAGTGTACCCCAAAATGACTTACAGAAGGAACCTGAACCACTTATTATGCAACTCCACTGTATAGCCTACTATCTATTGACTTAGTGTAGGCTATCTCTACATCAGAGGAAGACATAGGCGCCGGACTTCGAGCACCCACGGAAAATACTGAGCACCCACTGACCACCCACGTGTGCCAGACTGCCAGTAGGCTACATTCATTTAAAATTAAACATTGCAATTGGTGCTAAGTGGAGCATCTGTCATAATGTGATTGGTTATGTCACTGTCAGTCCTATCCACCAACCACAGCGTCTCTTGGATGAAAACGCCTCCATCCCCCCCCCCACAGTGCATGCATGTGCATTAGGTAATCAAGTGGCACTGTCCTGAGTTGAAACTTTACGGCTTTATTATCGAGTTAATAGCGTGTTTGTGTCGGCCGCTGTCTGTTTCCTAAGGTTCTGAAATGCAAACATTTTTTGACTACTTTTTTTTTTTAAAGGGCATGCGCCCGTGAGCACCCACGGAGGAAAACATAAATCGGCGCCTATGGAGAAAGACATTGTGCTTCTATATTTACCTGACAGAGAACATTGCAGAATCAGAATGTAATCACAAAATATCACAATTAAAATGTGGAGTAATCAGACATTAGCGTCATGGCAGTGCGCTACCGACCCTGCCTGTTATGAGAGCTAAACAGCACATATCTGCGAGTGTGCGTGTGTGTGTGTGTGTGTGTGTGTGTGTGTGTGTGTGTGTGTGTGTGTGTGTGTGTGTGTGTGTGTGTGTGTGTGTGTGTGAGTGTGTGTGTGAGAGAGAGAGGAGAGAGAGGTGTCTTTGTCGGATCATTAAGGAATTTAACATTTCCGCAGAGGTGTTTATTTCCATACAGGTTGACAGTTAAAGGTGAAGTAGGGGATTTTATTTGCGGGGGGTACGTTGGTGACTTAATTAACCCGACCCAGGGTGAGTCTGATGAAATCTGATGTAGGCTATCTGCCCAGTTCAGCTCTGAGATTGTCTTGCATTGCACAGCGCTCTGAAGGAATGATCTCTGAGATTAGGCTACGTTACGTTCTGCCAGCTCACAGCAATTTAATACAATAGCAGGAAAAGAGTCAGAGGCGCTGATGTGCAGGTAACCTTCCCCCCCAAACACAGACACACATACAGATTCCTCTCGCTTTATAAGATAGATAGCCTGCCTATAAGTGACATCACCCTCTGTCTGCACTTGTTGTAGCTGGTTGTGCTTTGCATGTGTGGGATTCTGAAACGTCCTTAAATTCTGGAATTGTCGTTTGTTTATTCAAAGTCAGACAGTTCAAGGTAGTGCAACTTTGCACACATTTTTGCTGCCAAAGCTCCGCTGCTCTCTCTCTCTCTCTCTCTGCTCCTGCTCACTGCTCACTCAGTGTGAGAGGGGGAAGTGGCCAGCGGCTAGCCAATGTGTGATTCTTTTACTTATATATTTAACGATATCTTTTGCATTTCATATCCAAACAACGTCAAACTTGGCACTGCACTTACTCGTGACCATAGCAAGACACCTGTCAAGTTTGAAATCCTTCAGACTAATGGTTCGAGAGATATGCGCTTAACACCCAGACAGACAGACAGACAGACAGACAGACAGACGGACAGACAGACGTTCCTGCAATTATAGATGGATAGATAGATAGATAGATAGATAGATAGATAGATAGATATTCAGCATCACATTTTTTCTCACAACTTTCCAGGTTTGCTGAAAATATTCTGACTTCAGTTGTCCATGTATCTTTGTTTTCTCAGCATATTCAACTTTTTTCTCCAGAAATCCTCTCAGAAATCAGAGAAAAAAGAAATGTGTGTGTCTGTCTGTGTGATGTGTATATACAGTACAGGCCAAAAGTTTGGACACACCTTCGCATTCAATGCGTTTCCTTTTTATTTTCATGACTACTTACATTGTAGATTCTCACTGAAGTCATCAAAACTATGAATGAACACATATGGAATTATGTACTTAACAAAAAAGGGTAAAATAACTGAAAACATGTCTTATATTTTAGATTCTTCAAAGGAGTCACCCTTTGCTTTTTTATTAATAAGGGGGACAATTCCACTAATTAACCCTGACAAGGCACACCTGTGAAGTGAAAACCATTTCAGGTGACTACCTCATGAAGCTCATTGAGAGAACACCAAGGGTTTGCAGAGTTATCAAAAAAAGCAAAGGGTGGCTACTTTGAAGAATCTAAAATATAAGACATGTTTTCAGTTATTTCACACTTTTTTGTTAAGTACATAATTCCATATGTGTTCATTCATAGTTTTGATGCCTTCAGTGAGAATCTACGATGCAAATAGTCATGAAAATAAAGAAACACATTGAATGAGAAGGTGTGTCCAAACTTTTGGCCTGTACTGTGTATATATATATATATATATATATATATATATATATATATATATATATATATATATATATATATATACACATAGTATAATTATGTACTTAACAAAAAAGTGTGAAATAACTGAAAACATGTCTTGTATTTTAGATTTAGATTCCTCAAAGTAGCCACCCTTTGCTCTGATTATTGCTTTGCACACTCTTGGCATTCTCTTGATGAGCTTCAAGAGGTAGTCACCTGAAATGGTTTTCCAACAGTCTTGAAGGAGTTCCCAGAGATGCTTAGCACTTGTTGGCCCTTTTGCCTTCACTCTGCGGTCCAACTCACCCCAAACCATCTCGATTGGGTTCAGGTCCAGTAACTGTGGAGGCCAGGTCATCTGGCGCAGCACTCCATCACTCTCCTTCTTGGTCAGATAGCCCTTACATTCCCCTTGGGCCCTGGTAATCGGTATTGGTTTTACCCCCGGTCCGATGTCCCTGGTGTCTGTGCCACTGCTTGTCTCTCTCTATTTATCCAGAGAGAGTGGACACAGTTCTGCTTCAGAGCTCCGTGTGTTTGAGTCTGACCTGAGACTGTAATTGTCGCGTAATGAAAGGTTGACCAGTAAACATGTGGCTGAGGGGGTGCCCTAGGATGATCATGTTTAATAAACACGTTTTATTTTGCTTGTCGTTCTAATTCTATTATTAATGGGAAGTAGACCTAAGGGTGACACGGCGCCCCCAACACATTTGACGCCCTAGGCAATCGCCTTGGTCGCCTATAGCAATCGCCGGCCCTGCTCGGATGAACTTATCCTCAGCAGCAGAGGTGACTCTTGGTCTTCCTTTCCTGGAGCGGTCCTCATGTGAGCCAGTTTCGTTGTAGCGCTTGATGGTTTTTTGCGACTGCACTTGGGGACACATTCAAAGTTTTCACAATTTTCCGGACTGACTGACCTTCATTTGTTAAAGTAATAATGGCCACTCGTTTCTCTTTACTTAGCTGATTGGTTCTTGCCATAATATGAATTCTAACAGTTGTCCAATAGGGCTGTCGGCTGTGTATCAACGTGACTTCTGCACAACACAACTGATGGTCCCAACCCAATTAATAAGGGAGAATCTACAATGTAAATAGTCATGAAAATAAAGAAAACGCATTGAATGAGAAGGTGTGTCCAAACTTTTGGCCTGTACTGTATATATATATATATATATATATATATATATATATATATATATATATATATATATATATATATATATATATATATATATAGGAGGTAGGGGTGGGAATCTCTTGGTACCTCACGATTCTATTCCGTTTTTTTTCTCATATTTCAGACACTGCAAAGTTATACATTGTTTGTCGGGCTATTTCATTATTAAATTCACTTCTGAGACTTTTCTAAATTAAATATATAAAGCTCAAACATGGGCCGTTTTACGAAAATTGATGGTTAATTGCAAATTTGGTAAGACTGTGTGTCGGAGTTCAGTGGCCGGTGCTGCCGGTGTTGCTGCCTCGCCGCCTGGCCTGCCTTCACAGACCCCGGCCTGCTGTGAGGTAGATAGAGCTCACTAACTACTGGAAGTCCACAGCACTCCATACCCGCGCAAAGTCACAGTTTTTTGGGCTAATGGACTACCAAACGCTGCTGCCCTGACAGAGCTCCAGAGCTTGCAACTCCCCTCTTATCCGGTGTGTGAGAGTGAGAGCGCGGTCAGCGAGCTTGTTACACCAGCAATCTCTTACCACAGTTCCAGTTACTCTTGGCTGGCTGCTAGCTGCCGGCATAACTAGAGTAGCTATATTTACAGTTTGAATTTCGTCACGCCACTTATACAACATCTACCTAAATGTCTTATAAAGCTAACAACGGTGTCCGAAGATTAGGGCTTTCGTTAGCTTCGACTGTCCCTTCAATTCTAGCTATGTGTAGCTACAAATCATGTATAGTTAGCTTCATTTTCGGCATAATTCGAGTATATTTACAGTTTGAATTTCGTCACGCCACTTATACAACATCTACCTAAATGTCTCATAAAGCTAACAACGGTGTTCGATTTCAAGTTAATGAATATTTGTGAAGATTAGGGGTTTCGTTAGCTGCGACTGTCCCTTCAATCCTAGCTACCTGTGTAGCTACAAATCACTGATAGCTTCATTTTCGGCGTAATTCGAGTATATTTACAGTTTGAATTTCATCACTTATTCAACATCTACCTAAAGGTGTTATAAAGCTAACAACGGTGTCCGATTTCAAGTTAATGGATTTTTGTGAATTTCAGAGGAATTCTAAGAGGAGGCTAGCTAGCTCTCATTGATAGAGCCACATCCAGCCGCAGGCTCTGTCAATGAGACTTGCGGACAAGCGTTTATTACCCCAATCATTTATTTCCCCAATCGTTTGTTTAAATAACTCAACACATTATAATTACACACATTAAAAGATTAACTGGAACCTGTGGTAAGAGATTGCTGGCGTAACAAGCTCGCTGAACGCGCTCTCATTCACATACACCGGACATTTAGCAGGAAGAGAGGAGTTGCAGGCCCTAGAGCTCTGTCAGAGCAGCAGCGTTTGGTAGTCCATTAGCCCAAAAAACGGTGACTTTGCGCGGGTATGGAGTGCTGTGGGCTGCCAGCCGTAATGGAGCTCAATTGAGCTCACAGAAGGCCGGGGTCTGTGAAGGAAGGCAGGCCAGGCGGCGAGGCAGCAACCCAGGCAGCACAGGCCGCTGAACTCCGACACACAGTCAGACAAAATTTGCAATTAGCCATCCATTTTCGTAAAACGGCCGATATTTGAGTTTTACATAGCTGATTTCTCGCATAAAAAGGTTTCAGAAGTGAATTTTGTAATGGAATAGCAAAGATCTGCGTAACCTAGATTCAGAAGACTCCCTGATCTCAGGTCAGTTGTGTAGCCTATGTAAATGTTGGGGCGTGACCGTTCTCTTAATACACCCATGGGCGTGACAAAGGTACAGGTCTTGGGAGGTTGACGTCAACTTCCAGCTTTGTTGAGATTCGCCCGTTTTCAGCGGCAGTTTCAAAATATGAGATTTTCATAGTAAAGGGGTGTCAATGGGACTTTGAGCTTCTATGTATGTTGTTATTCAACTATGACAGGGTAAAATTGGTCCCCTTTAACTTATCTGAATCGAGAATTGAATCGTTCTAGAGAGAATAGTGATGCATCTAAGAATTGATTATTTTTCCCACCCCTTATAGGAGGACAGGAATCATAATTTTTGAAAAATAAAATTCCTAAAAAAATATGCAACTTTGTTTGCAAAGTATTCTGATGTTTTTTCCTCAAAATATTGTGACAATTCTCTTCTGAAATAATAAAAACAGGCTGCTAAACTTATTTTGAATGTTTTTTGTCAAAATGGTGGAAAATATTTTCCTTAAACGTACAATATGTAACTTTCTGCCGCTAGGAGTCTCTCAACCAAAACAATGGATTGTAAACACAGAGTGTACCCATTCAAGTTTATATTACGTTACGTTTAGTAACATTTATTCATGTCATTCTAATAAAATAGCTGCATTTTCCCCAAAATAATTACGTTTTTTCATGATTCGATTTGTATTGGTAGCTGACCAGTTAGCCAGTGAGCCAGCAAGCTAACATTAGCCAGCAGCTAAAACTACACACTATCACAATATATTTAACATGTCAATGTCAGTTGAGGTGGTTCGGGCATCTGGTAAGGATGCCCCCTGGGCGCCTCCCTAGGGAGGTGTTCCAGGCACGTCCAGCTGGGAGGAGGCCTCGGGGAAGACCCAGGACTAGGTGGAGGGATTATGTCTCCAACCTGGCCTGGGAACGCCTCGGGATCCCCCAGTCGGAGCTGGTTAATGTTGCTCGGGAAAGGGAAGTTTGGGGTCCCCTGCTGGAGCTGCTCCCCCCGCGACCCGACACCGGATAAGCGGACGAAGATGGATGGATGGATGGATGGATGGATGTCAATGTCACCTTTTGGATGGTTTCAACACCGGGGCAGATGGGGTTTGTTGTAGCGCTAGCTAGCTGCTCATTGAGGCTGAGAGACGGGTGTGAGTGGGGATTGCTGGGGGAATCTCTGGGACGGCGAGGACATTCGATGGCTGTTGTCAGCAGCAGAACATCTCACAACTGCCCGGAATGATCTCCCCCTTCACTTTTCTGTAATCCTAACTTTTCGTTTTGGTGCTTAACCCACATTTTGTTGGGTTAATTTAGCTAACTGTAAAGACAGCTAAACGCGAAGGGGGAAGAAATTTGACAGGTAGGAGATTTTCAGAACGAACACTGGTAGCGCTAACGGCAATGTAGCTAACGTTATGGATGGCCGCGGTTGTGACTAGGATGCCTGGATCGGATATTCTCTGTTTCCCGACACTTCATTAAACTGCCGTTAGCATCGTTAGCACCCGGCACTGAAGTTAAGTGCTGGCTGGGTTATTATTTATTTATTATTTATTTATTTAGATCAATCGTCTATTGTTGAAGTTAAAAGGTTAAAACCTGGCTTATGTCTTGAAAACAATGTACTTGCTAGATTTAATCAAATAACTACACTGATTAGCATTGGTCTGGCTCACACGAACATATCTTCTAAAGAATTAATTAGGTCATGTCTGTTATTTAGCATAAAGTTAGAAGCTCTAGAAGACTTATTGTTTAAACAACTTTGAGAGCCATCCCCTGTTGTGCCAGACGTGATTAAGACAAAGAACGAGTATTGCTGTAGATTGGAAACAATTGACACCGTCTCGGTAAGATCCTGTGACCGGGTGTAGCCTCAAGACACTGATTGGGAACGTACACCTTTTCTTTTGAGAGACATCTGACCAATAGGGAAAGATTTAATTTGAAGAACCACCCAGGTGTAGGGGAATAAATGTGTGATCCGGGGAATGTCTCAGGACTACAAGCCTGGGACCCGACAAGGGCACAAGGTTTTGTAGTCCGCTGTTTACAGTGTATTGTTTGTCATGTCACTGGACTGTTCTTCTGTAACTCCGCAAGGAGAAGCATGAGATCAGTCCGCTGTCAGCTGCAGTGTATTTGTTTTGTCATGACGCATGGCTGCAAGCTGTGACCCGACAGGGGAAGCATGTTTTGCAGCCTGCTGCTGGCAGTGTTTTATGTTTTACGTTTGATTGTGTTTTGACTGTTTTCATGTTGTTTTATTAAACCTTTTAGTTAACTTTCAATTCGACCCAAGCCTCTCCTTCCTCCTCCAGAAATCGAACGAACACGTCTTTTAGACATTTCTCAACACTATCTATACAGCTAACGTTAACTTTACTGGTGAACTTATTCGTGGGTTAGCCCAGTGCTGTTATCTGTGGTCAAAACAATCATACTAAAAATAACTTTATGAGCGTGTTGAAAGATGTTGTAACCTCATAATGTTACCCACCAAGCATTAGCATTAACGTTAGCTACTTGTCAACCAGCACATTGTAGTAATGTTAAGCTGGATTGATGGATCAATAAATAATTGACTAATAATAACTGTTTTACTGTGTTGCAAAGTGGCATGTAATTAATCACAAAATGATGCCTTGTGTGGCAAAAAAGCAGTATTACAGTTAAGAGTATTTCTTTCTGTGACATTGTATAATTTACATTTACTCTTGAACATGTCATCTGGGTGCCCGTGTTTTGACGGAAGTTACGAGTAACTAGAGGGTGAAAGGTTATATGATGCCACTGACAGGCGACTAAAGGAAATGTCCTGTGTCAAAAATAAAATAATAAAATAAATTCTCTGGGTTTGTAATTTGGTGGAAACATTTGGGATGGTGTAAGAACACAACTCATACAAATATATAACATAGGTATGCTCGTTTTTAGACATTTTATTGCAGAAATGTTACATATTGAAGGCTACCTTTAATGAATGAAAGATGTGGAACATTTTAAGGTTTGAAGGCAAGTAGATAGAAAGACAGAGAGACGGAAAAACTGTAAAATATATCGTGAAGCTGGATACAACTGTAACAGCTAGCCAAAATGTTTTGTGAACAGTTTAAAGATTGAATGACGTCTGGAGGTAAAAGTATGTGGGAAGAGTAGCATTCCAAAAAGGATTAAGCTTAAAGAGGACTTAAAGATGGCTCCTTTGACTTTAATGTCAAGATCCAGCTTCCCATTTGGCAGTTAATTATTAAGGGTTTCAGTTTGTTTCTCCTCTGACTGCTGTGAAAGCGTGTCAGACATTTAAAGCATTAAAGCTGTCTGACACTGTTTTAAACATACCTGTTTGAAACGGGCAGATTGTTTGGCCTGTGGCATTGCTGTCTGTAGTTTTCTTAACTACATTTTAGTGTCGTCTTTTTAGAAAGACGTTTTTAAAGTATCTGTGTGTTCAGCTCTCAGTACATGTGTAGCTTCTAATTGAATCTCTGTGGGCTGATGTTTAATTAGGGTTAGCGTTAGGATATCTGTGTTTAAGACTCCGCAGTGAGAGTGGCTTGGATCATGAGCCGAGCATGAGCTGACCTCGCCCCCATGCATGCTAGTTCATTATCAGGGTCAGAGTAGGAGAAAAACGGAGCGAATAGTGGACAGTAAGAATTCGTGGAGGATGGAGTTTAACAGTTTACAGCTAGTTTGGATTACCTGTGTGCGTAAATGATACAAAAGTAAGTGCTTTTATTATTTGCCTTATGTGTGTATTTATATGACTGTTCACCAGAAAGCTTTAAGTTGTTGAGCTAAGGTTGTGTTAAAATGTTAGGTTACAGTTTATAGCTCATATATTGTGCTAGTCTAGATGCCTTAATGAAATGTTGCAGAGGTATTTGCACTTTCTTCATTTAAGTGACTCCTTTTTTCAGTTATTAACGTGCACGGCAATTTTCTGTCTCATATAAAGGAGTGGTATATTACATTATGTCTATATCATTTCTGTAGCTGTGTTTCATTCAGTTTAATGTGTTTAGTGTTTATTATAATATCTGAAATATATACAACTGTGTATTTAAGGATACACAACGCATTAGTGGATAATGTGTTTGAGTGTAAGTGTAGTTTATTAGTCTTACTGTCACATTGAGTAATATAGCATAGTCTTTTATTGATATGAATGTGCTATTATCTGAAAGCTACTGTATTAATGTACTATTAATACTACTGTGTTATTAATGGCAGCCTTATTATATGTATAATTGTTTTCTGTGGTTTGTTATGTTTCCTTGTAGACCACCCACACATACTCCCACCCACAACTGTTAATTAAACTGGAGAAAGGGAAGTTCTGTGTCTGATCAACACACCGTGGCGACGGCTACTACACCTGAACCACTTAGACTCATCTACAATCTGCTTCATTATACATTTCATGTTAGCTTCTAGGAGTCATGTTATGTTACCGCTGATGAAGATTTGCCTGATTTTGCCTTTTCATAGTAAAAGCAGTTACATGACAAAATAATGGGGCTTTTGTTAAAAAAATGTTGTTAGAAACTATTATGCTTGTGTGTTAAACTGTTGCATGAAACTGTTATTCAACTTTATCTGTGCATAACAGATAAGGAAGGACTGAGGGATCTTGCAAGAACAGAAAGTGCCTGTGGGCAAAGCGCATGATGTGTGGGAGATCATGGGGGAAGCGCAAGATAAGAATGTGTTTGCTGCCTTTGTGTTTTATGTAACCATGGGTGTAACATGCTTTTAAAAATCAGCTGATCAGGGTGATGGGCAGTCAATATCTGTACTCATGAGGTGCATGCAATTGATACCTTGTTGCAAGTCAACTAGCTTTGAAGAAGACTCTGATAGTTATCCTAACAGCTTTTATTGTTGTTCTGTGTGAATGTGAGGAAAATGAGAGGAGACAGCAGCTCCTGAATATCTCTGCATGCTTTGATTTGTACAGAATCCAGAGTGAGTCCAGCAGCCAGAGTGGAGATCTGCTGGAATGGAGGAGGACAACCAGCAGCCGGAGCAGCGGAGCAACAAGATCCCCAGAAGACGAGCAGCAGACTCGCACTCTGATATGAGCGATGGTCAGGTCAGTGTTCAGGACACAAAAACCACTCTAAAAAACAGTAGCGCCGAGATCTAAAAGTGGCTGATGGTCAGTTGTTAGCCAACGCTCAATGACAGTTAGGTAATTATATATATTCTTGCAGATGTACCCAAAGTATTAGACTTAACATGAGCTAACATGGCTTCGCTACCACAGTGGCTTATTCCCACAGACTGTGCTTATGCCACAAAACGTTAATGTAATTCATTCAAAGTGGACTTATTGTGAATAACAAATAACATTATGCCATACGTATGCATTATGCGGTTAATGTTTCTTAATGTGGAGTGTTATAATGGAATGTGTGATCACATTCTAATAAACATGCCAAGAGTAATTTTATTTTTCATTTTATTATGGTGTAAATAATAAAGTACTGTTAGGCTCCAGTCAGACCCAGAACTGAGAAACAGGAACACAAACACAGATGAGCAGTTTACAGTGTTTATTAGAAACAATGTTTGATAGTGGAGGAGGGAGATGGCCAGGATAGCTGCTCCAGGTAGGGTCGAAGCCGGAGATCAGAAGGCGGGTGTGTGGCCAGGCAGCGAAGATGACGGCTGGGTGGAATGGCTGGTTGAGAGCGGAGTGGCGAGGTGAGTAGGCAGCGAGGAGGCAGATGAAAGCTGATGAGCAGCGGGTCCAGAGGCAGAATCTGAGCAGAGAAGGAATGCGTGAGCCAGAGCATAAATGAGGCAACAACCAAACTGAAAACAGGGATAAGTCTCTCAAGCACAGAGTAGAGCCACGTTACCACGAGAATGGTTGCAACGAACTGGCGCTGAAGAGGTGAACAGCCCGGGTTGATAACTGTTGGTTGATAACTGGAATGATCTGCAGCTGGCTGGAGCAGAGCAGGTGAGAGTGGCCACGCCCCTTGACCTAGATCCTCTTGAGTGACATGGAAGCTGGTGGAGACAGACACAGACAACACACACACAAGGGAAAGGGGAACAGGAAAACAGGCAGGGACAGGGAGACAGACACTGATCCACAACAAGTACAGTTTAGTTTGCTCTAAGGTTGTTAGCTTTAAATCTTATATAAAACGTTAGTCATACTGTTAGCTATAGTTTTAATATTAATTCAGGCTAGGGTACTTCGGTAATGATATATAGAATTATTTAGTTAACGTAGCTTTCCTTTCAAAAGCATCACTCATATCCCAGCATTCTGTTATTGATTAGTCAGACTGGCTACGGTGGCAAGCATAGACATAAAAACATATGTATAATTATACAGTCTATGGTGGCGGTATAGGCATAAGCAAATCCCCTTGTGGTACATGCTGCTCACTACAGCGGCATTTGATGGCATATGCCACTGTGGTACAGCAACATAAACGGATCCCCTGGCGGAACTGACCACTCACTACACCGACCAGCCACAGGCGCTGATGGCATATGCCAGTGTGGTACGTGTTAGGATAATTATTTATCAAGTCACTGGAGTTGTTTCTCAAGGTCCAATGTGTAGGAATTTCTCCCATCTAGCGCTGAGATCATATATCGCAATCAACTCTCTTGCGCCACACAGTTGTAAGTACGTATTACAGCCACGGTAGTCTTCATGCTTCAAAAAGCCTGTCTTTTGCTCTTGTCAATCTCCTTTTTCTTTTTCTGGGCAAAGAAGAAGACTCCTGTTCCTGAAAAACGGAACTGAAATTTGTCCTCCATGTTTCCTTCTTCCTATGCTTCAAACTTGCCGGGGCTGGGAAGCTACGATACCCATTTGCAGCATTAGCGGCACATGTGAGTTTATCAAGTGACAGTGAAAAGTATGTCCCTTACCGGCTAACGTATTTCAACAAAGCGCATGAATATGGAGCATCTACCCCAGTTCATGCAAGTGCAAATGTAAAATTTAAAGCCATTAGGAATATTTGGAATTGATGGTGGTGGTAAATTTTGTGACGTCACGAGGCTGTGTCCTGGACGGACGTTACATCCCCCTGAGATGGCTGCAAGCACAGACAGCTATGGCTCCATCCGCTGGTATAATCGGGAACTCCACCCCTCTGTGGCCAATGTTCCCACACAGCTGTGACAAATCAGGAGCTGATGAGCTGAAGGGTTTTTAAGGGATAGACACACACTTAGAGAGGTCTATGTGTGGTGGGGAGACACGGTCTCCAAGCTGGGCTCCCAGGAGGACGAGAGCACTGTGCTACTATTGCCATGAGGAATATAAAGAGTTGGAGAGACTTATCTGTGGAAAGGACTCACTGTTGGAAGTGTTCACCTGTGGAAATACGTGAGAGACATTTGGAAGGACTTACTGCTGGCTTGGCCACTAGCTGCAGCCTGGACTACCGTAAGGCTGAGAAAAACAGTTTATTTTCCTGAGGGAGAGCATTATGATTTCAAGATGCCGAAGAGACATCCCTGAAGTGTTGGCCCTTAAAGAGCAACAAGATGTCTACATTCTGTTATGTTTTCATTGACTTCCAAGAACTTTAATAAATTCCTTATTATTTGAACCTCGTCTCCTTGCACTACTTGAGCCACCCCGCTGACAGCTGTGTAGCCTCTCATGACGTCACAATATTTATGAAAAAGGACAAGTTTGTGAACGGGCATGTAGCAGTTCCACTGCAGTAGACCTCTGTTCGTAGATAACTACAAACACACAGGGAGGAATATTTGCCACAGCTCTCTATTTGAGGATCGCATCAGCAATGAATTGTCCCACAATCCGTTCGCAATGAATTGTCCCACAATCCGTTCAGGAGCTCCCTCGCTCCCACTTGGCCCGAGGCTCTCGGTCACGAGGGCAAAACTTGCGCTGTCCAGCTCCCCACACAGTGTCCACGTCTCCTCTCTCACAGTCGGCCATCAAAAGCTTGCTCCAGCTCACTACTGCTTTAAAGGGAGAACATGATCAGACAACTCGCTGCAGCTGTAGCAATCAGTCCCTCCCTACCTGCTCACCTGAACCTCCTCCCCACACCCCCTCCACACCACCACAGGGCAACACAGATTTTGATAATGAACTAAACCCGTTGCACACTGGACCTTTAAGCTTATTTTACTTGTGCAAGTAGAGTCAGTTTACAGCACTTCAGCATAAGTACAGAAAATGTGTTCTTTTTTTAAAGGAGTTGAGAGTCAAGTTAGTTATTCGGTTCATGCAATCAGTGGCTTTTCTTCTTATCTCTAGTCAGGCCCGGCATCTCCTCCACACTATGCGCTCTGCCCTCAGGGATACATTCTGTGCTCCTTGCAAGGTCACTCAGCCTTCATGATTAACCAATGAAAGACCCAAATACCAAAACAGAAATACTAAAACAGCAGTTTGGATGCAAATGGTTTAACAAAGAAATTGAAGCAAAACCGTTCTAAGCATACATTTACTAACCGTACGTTAATACCTTTTACAGCAGGTTAATACATCCATAATAAGCCTCTACGGTAGCGAAGCCAATAGCCATGTTAGGTCATGTTAGCGCTAATACATTGGGTACATCTGTAGGGATATATGTGAAATTACTTAACTGTTTGTCACTGAGCGTTGCCTAATGTTACCACGTCCATCTGCCATTAAATGGTGTGCCGGTGGAATACCACCTGCACAGGTCGGTGTAGTGAGCGGCCAGTGGCGCCAGGGGAGCGGTTTATGCCGCTGACCAATAGCCACTTTTTGATCTCGGCGTCACTCCTAAAGAAACCAGGGGCCCGTTTCAGGAAGGAGGTTTAACAAACTCTGAGTCTAACCCTGAACTCAGAGTAGGTTCACTCAGAGTTAAGCGTGTGCACCACCACAATAAAAAGGCAGCATGAATGGAGCCATGATACTACGATTCACCATTCTAACAACCACAAACAAACTGGTCGGCGAAAATACTCATGCGCACATACAGTGAGTTTGAACATATTTTTCGTTAAAAAAGCAACACAGCGGCTGCTGCAAAAGAGAGAGAATTTGCGTGGGAGAAAATTGCTGCTATAGTAAATGAGTAAGCTCTAATATAGTGTATTAATATCATATTTAATCATAAGTACATTACTGGTGAAATGGTATTGAACCTATCATCTATAAAAGTCCTAGACCAATTAATCCCATTCTGAGGCCGCAGCACCATCGTTAACAGAATTATAATTCATAATTTTTTTATTTCAAAGGGTTTACATCATTAACCTGCAATACTGTGGAACTCCTTTTTAATGGCTCTAACTGGTTTATGTCCAAAAACAGGTTAAAAAACGTTCCAGAGCGAGTCACATTCTTCTGACGGCGCTTTGCTACACAGTGGCTTTACTAATATGCTCTTTATCACCAATATAATAAAGAAAACTGTTGTTTGCAAAAAAAGGAATGTGACACAAAGAATGTGCTGGGATGTCCACGATGGTTGACGTTAGCGATATGAGGACAGATAAGGTTATGTTGGCTACATAACTGGTAGACTGGAAAGAAAAATGATACCGCTCAAAGAGGTAGTTATCTGGAAATGAAAATACATCTATAGTTGGGGCCTCAATATCATCTCCTAACGTATTTTTAACTCCCTGCAAAGTCATAAAGCTTCTTCATCAACGGGATTGTCAACAAAAGGAAATGCCATGTTTTGAAAAAAAAAAACGTTTTATAGTCTGTCTATCACAGTTAATAAACCAACCCTTTTTTTTCATTCATGCAGATAACACACGCTATACAGTAATGCACCTGATACTGACTGAATGAATGAATGAGGAAATGAAAGAGCACTGGGTCCGAGGAAGGAGAAACTCACGGTTTCTTGAAGAAAACCTGCTCCCGACCAGGTTCGGTTCACAGCCTCAGTTACCATAGTTACTGACTCTGATGTTAAGTTACCTCTCTTTCTGAAACGGGCTGGAGTTACCCCTCTCTCTCAGGTTTGATTAACCTCCCTTTCTGAAACAGAGTGAGAGTTCCCCTCATCTCAGGGTTAAAAAACTAAGAGTTTTCACTAAACCTGCTTTCTGAAACGGGCCTCTGAGGGTTATTTCACAAAACCTTGATAGCGGATTAGGCCGGGATTTCCCAGGTATCCTGGATGTATTAAGCTTTGACTTGGTTTCACGAAAGTAGAGGCAGATAAGTTATCATGGAGATTTATTCTGTGCAGCTAGCCTGCTCCTGACCAGGCTAACAGCCAGGATTTATTAATTCTGGACCCTTTTCTGTTCACTCAGCAGTGCTTTTACCTTATTATTATTAGCCTGCATTAAAATACAACAGGTACATATTGCTGTTCAGTTAAGTCCTGTTATTATTTTAACATTGGGACCATTATTTAAATAAATATTCATGTCATTGGTGCTGTTATATTGCCTTTATGAAGACTAATAAACTGGTGTTCATATTGTTGTTAGAAGTATGGTGAATATAGTATGACAGTTGTTGGGATAAATAAAAAAGGCTGATAATGTTTTAAATGTGTTTTAAATGAAGTCAGTGATGAAGGATAATATATAAAGTCCTATACACGTGTTTCTATAATGGTTCTAACAATGGCAGACTGGTCAGAGACCAATACATTTTTTAGATGATTTATTTATTTTTGTATTCTTTGACAAGTATATTATGTATCCATGTGCATTGTATTTGGCGTTCTTAGCATACAGTGTGAGTTCTGTCTAATAAACTGGGACTATAATTTGAGAGACTTGTACAATTATACTTTAGACTACTGTACATTCATGAAACAACAGGGAGAGGACACCTCAATGTTTTTTATATATATTATTACATTGTACCATTATATTTTGCCGTTTTTTTTTAACTGATGTATACACTGTTACAGTCATGTTTACAGTGTGCATTGAGTTTATCACTTAATTATCTTTATAGTTTCTAGATTTCAGAGTCCAAGTTCTTCAGTGTTTTTCTTTTCTGTGTCCATATATACGAGGAAGCAAACATATAATATGTAGAGAAGGAAACTCGGCCTCTGTAAAAACAAAACAAAAGTGGCAGATAATAGTGGACTGACTGAATGCTAGTCTAAAAATATACATTTATGAACTACTGCTCTTAACTGAAACCATTGAAGGAGTCACTTGTCATTTGCACAAACAAACAGCTGTAAACTTTGCCTTAAAAGCTAGCAGTGGGAGTTAATGTGTTAATTAGGAAATGTATATTTTAGCCAATACGAGAGCGAGGGAGAGACAGACTGAGAGAGTGAATCATATTCTAACATTTTAGAATTTAAGATTTCCTGAGTAACATTATCTTCTGCTCACTTTTAAGGCAAAGAGTACAACTGTTAATTTCTGCAAATGATTAGTAGCCTAACTCCTTGAATGGTATGATTATGACGGTTTCAGTCCAGAGCTGTGGTCAGTAAATGTATATTTTTAGGCTGCTTACACATTCAGGCATTCCGCGATCATCTGCCAAGCTTTCTCTCACTGTTTCATTACAGCGTTACAGTTGTTTGATTACAACTTGCCTGAAATATTTCTGAATGTTTCGGAACTTATAAAAGTTATGAAGACTACATTTGCTTCCATAATAACATGTCTGCAACTGGCACATATTTTCCTTCATTTTGTCATAAATGATGTATGAAGAGTGAAAATTGTGAGTGAGAGCAAGTCCAGGGTTTAAAGAAGGTTTTTCACTAACTCTCTCTGTTTGTCTGTTGGTATAGAAACGGAGAGGAGGAGAGGGACCCAAACGTCACCACTGTCAGCACTGTGACAAATCCTTCACAACATCAAAATATTTAAAGATTCATCAGAGAGTTCACACTGGACAGAATCTACACATCTGTGATCAATGTGGGGCAGCTTTCATACAACAGAGTAACCTAAAAAAACATCAACGCATTCACACTGGACAGAAGCCGTACAGCTGTGATCAATGTGGGGCCGCATTCACACTACAGAGTAACCTAAAAAGACATCAACTGATTCACACTGGAGAGACGCCGTACAGCTGTGCTCAATGTGGGAAAACTTTTACTCAGAGTGGTAACCTAGAAATTCACCAACGTGTTCACACTGGAGAGAAGCCGTACTGGTGTGAACAATGTGGGGAAACATTTTCTGAGAGTAGTCACCTTAAAACACATCAACGCATTCACACTGGAGATAAACCTTACAGCTGTGATTTATGTGGTAAAACCTTTTCTAGGAGTGGTAACCTAGAAAGCCACCGACGCGTTCACACTGGAGAGAAGCCGTACTGGTGTGAACAATGTGGGAAAACCTTTTTTCTCAGAGTAGTAACCTTAAAAGACACCAGCGCATTCACACTGCCTCGTAGTGAACATGTTTCAGAGCCAAGCTGTTTCCTCCTGCCTCCTCCTCCTCATGCCCTGATAGCTGTGTTGTTATATTCTGATCTTCTCTCCACATTGTAGGCTGACCAGCAGTAACTTTATCTTCTGAACAGCATGTACGTTATCCTCGCTACGACCACATATTACGCTCCCTTCCTTTGAAGGGATTAATTCCACTCAAACTTAGCTTTTATTCCTGTAATAAAATATTTTGAGTTCAGGGTTCAACTGCTAGTGCTACTTAACTAATGCTGCAACAAAGGAGTATTTGTTCTTAATTCAAAAAGTCCCATCACTGTTTACTAAGGTAATGTCAAATTGCTGAAATATTTAGTCTGTTGTCCCTTAAGATGAAGAAAAGAAGCAAATCTTCATAACTGGGAAGCTTTATGGGAAGCTTTAATCAGAACATGTCTGCTGCTGCTGCTTAAAAAATAACTTGAACAGTTAACGTGTTAATGTGCGTCTGTGCCGCCGCCATCTTGGAATGAACAACTGATCTTAAAGACTCATAGAAAAAGATTTTTGTACTGCTTTTGGATGTTCATGTAAGAAATGCTAAACAAAGCAACATGGAATAACATTTCACGGATGAAAAAGATATTTTACAATATTTAACGAAAGCGTTGAATTTAATATCACAAAAGGTAACATGAATCCTTCTTTTAAGCTAACAATAATTTAAGTGACTGTCCTGATACTGAATTAATCTAATGCTAGCTTGTGTCAGGTTAAGTATTTGTTATTTCAGTAATTAGTAATAGTTTGTTATGTGTGTTACTGAACAGTTTCTTTAATTGTGGATAGACCTTCTGCCTCCATAGACATAGATGTGGCATCTACGTATACATATATCTTTTATATTCCATATGCTTCTTCAGTGGATTAGACACATGAGAACAGCTGGTTGTATTCCGTTGGAAGTTTGCGAGCTTTTGGCTAATTCTGGCATTTTTAACCCATTTTTTAACCCATGTACAATGTACAATTTTATTAATTTGCTCTGTCCTCTTCTTAAATAAACTGAATAGAATTGAACTTTCACATTAAGTTTCTTACTTTTTTACAAGTGTATTCTTCTTTATGACACTCTTATGACTCCATATCATCCTTCAGTTTATCACAAACATTCAACATCAACACACATCTGGAGATACATGGACATACATACAGTTTTCCTTTGGAAAACTGTCCTTTTGAAAAGTAAGTAGAAAGTCATTTCCTGCAGAAAATGCTTGTGAATGCTGAAAAGCTAAATTGCTAAAGCTTAACTAGATGGCTTTAATGCGTAAGAAGAAGGTGAAACAGTAATAATAGTTGGAAAAGTTGGAATGGTTTAAATTAGTTTACATTTCATTAAAATGTTAAATAACACCAAACATGTATAATAAAAAAGTGGAATATTTTAAGGTTTTCTGAAAAGCTGTCACTACACTGAATTGCAGGCTTCAATGTGTAAGAAGAAGTTTAAGTTGTAGGGAAACGTTCGCCTCCAGTTCTCCTTAAGTTTTGATTCCACCTTAAAAAAATACATGTTTCGGCCATTGGGTGGCAGTGTTTATCGCAACAAACTAGACTCTGTTAAATTCAGATAAATTAGTCTCTGTAAAATTTGGATTAACTGGTATCAAAATTATATTACTGAACTCTTGAGAGACTAGACATGACATGAAGAGATGAGAACCAACATGAACCTTGAGAAACTACACAAGACATAAAAAGGCATGACATGACATGAAGAGAGTCATGGCATTTCTAACAGAGTGTACATCACATCAGAGAGCTTTATGGCTATAGATGTAGGTAGACCTAGATCCGTGTGTGTGTGTGTGTGTGTGTGTGAGTGAGGGAGTGAGAGATAGCAAGCAGTTCTCACCACAGTAGCAGAGGAAGAGTGTGTGTGTATATGTGTGTGTGTGTGTGTGTGTGTGTGTGTGTGTGTGTGTGTGTGTGTGTGTGTGTGTGTGAGTAGTTCTC
Source organism: Perca flavescens (assembly GCF_004354835.1). Taxonomy (NCBI): domain Eukaryota; kingdom Metazoa; phylum Chordata; class Actinopteri; order Perciformes; family Percidae; genus Perca; species Perca flavescens. The sequence continues at coordinate 2,874,301 of NC_041337.1, forward strand.
ACCCTGGGAGCAGAGTAAGTGTGTATGCGTGTATGTGCAGGTCTCAGGTCTCCAGTTCCCTGGCTTCTGAAGCACAGTGCATCTCCTGCTGAGCTCATGCGGAGGTCCACACTGGACCATGCCCACGGGTAAGTGAAGTCACTCCTCCGCAGGCCAATCCCGATGGGTATTGCCAGCCCCGCCCCTGCAGCTTCTGCTTCTGCAGTGAAGGCTGTCTGCTCCTCCTGGTTCAGGATGCTGGCCAGATCTCCCCCCATTTTCCTGCACGCCTCTTCAACATTGTCCCAGATCATCGTCTACCCCACAAACAGGAACACCTTCACACTCCTCCCAGAGTCGCTGTACACTGGAAACAAGAATAACAAAAAACCTCAACACATTCACCACATCACAAACACTCACACATTAAAACACTCAGTTTGCGAGTTTGGCGGTGATTTCTCCATGTCGAAATGTAATTTCCTCCCGCTGAGGCATATTGAACCCACACATTCATAATAAAACAAGTCTCATCAGTTGTGCATCATTAACTTAATTAACATTAACAGCTCCACCCCCTGATTTGGACTCATTCCATTGTAAGAATACCATACCTTATTATCTCAATAGTCTGTTAACACAGTTCTGTTCACATAACATTTTTCTAATCAAATTTTAAATTTTACTTCTGGTCATAGATGTTTTGTTAATTTCTTACCTCATCTTCAGACTTCCATGTGACGATCGGCACCATCACTTTCATTTTTGCTTCTGTGAAGCATGTGAAGCAGTATCTCATGATGTGAGTGTGAGTGTTTTTACTTTTTTTTTAATTTTTGGTATGTGTGTGGGGAGGGCATAAAGGAAGGTCTAGATGATGCTTACTGTTGCAAGGACTAAGTGTCCTGCAATCCAGCTTTGTAACATCACTTCTGCATCAACTTTAACAACTCCACTACCTGGTTTGGATGTCTCTTTCATTCCGTCATAGTAATGCCATCGCTGATTGCCAACACAATGGAAGCTCACAAAATGGGCTGACCTGTTTTGTTGGTAAGTCATACCAATAGGTATGTACCTGGGGAGGGGACATGTATCTTGAGATGTAATATATTCCATGTTATTTTAAATAAACTGGGGGAACACAAAACCCACCCTTCGCTTTCTGGCAATTGATTAGGCCAAATTTGCTTGTTCCTTCTGGTAGTTTGTACAGACAGAAACCTCAGCACTAGCAATGTAGGTCTACCAATTGCAAAATCCTGCCAAACTATGTTTCTCTGTCCTTGGCATGGTAATCCTTGTTGCTGCAGAAGGATCAATCTGCATGACTAGTAACAGTATGTGGTGAACATGATCAAATACATGTTTGTCACGTCTTACTTTATCAGTTTGCAGTTCCTTGGAGGAGGATGAAACCACTCATCCAGGATTTCTTGCAATCCAGCGAAGTTGTTGCACCTGAAAGCATTGAAAGACAATTTATTACACATGATTTGTAAAATTAGCATTTACATGCATATATTACAGTTTGAATTATTGAAAAATATACCCACACAACTTCAATGACTTGAAAGTGTTATTTTTGTAAAGTCTTGGAAATGCGCAGCGCTGTTCGTCAAATGTTGTAATCTGCCTCATCAGTTGTAAGGTGCTCAGGCGAGATACAGAAAGACAACAAAATTATGTTCCGTTCCAAAACAGTCCCAGACACTTGAGTTGTTGAATTATTGCAGGTTCTTGAGCCAAGTGACTTTCCCCTGGCCCCACTTCCTTCCCAATAACTCTTGGTGTACCTGCAGCAACGCCTGAAGCCATTCATCAGTGGATACATCTTCCACCTGCCTCAAAACATTCCGATGTTTCGACAACACCAGATGTAATATGAACAACAAATTGTCGATCGTGCATGTGTTGGTCATTGTGATGCACTTGTTGTCTAGTGAGCCTTCACCAGACCAAGGCGGGCAGGTATTTGTCTTCCCCATATTTTTAAGCATGTTTGGAGGATTGTAATACTTCCTTTTGGTTTTTTTCCCCTTTTCTGCCATGTTTCTTGCTGGGTAAGTGGCTGGTCTGTCGGATCATCCATCACCTCATCATTCCGCACAAATGCCTGGCGAGCAGAATGGATTTCTTTTTTTTCTTCTTTTTTTAAGATAATTTTTTGGGAATTTTAGGCCTTTATTGACAGGACAGCCAAAGAAATGAAAGGGGAAAGAGAGAGCAGGGGGTATGACATGCAGCAAAGGGCCGCAGGTCGGAGTCGAACCCGGGCTGTGTCAAGGAGTAAACCTCTATATATGGGCACCCGCACTACACTGGACTCCGATGCAATTTGTCCCTCAACACTACAGTTTTTGTGGTTTGGTGGTTTGGTTTGGTCCCTTGTTTGACCCAAATGCTCCAACATGACACTACTCCAAAGTGGTAGTCAACAACAGCGCGTCCATTACGTTAGCCAAAAGTCAAATCGCTCCCTCCTGGTTTGTAAGCGCATTCTGCTGTTTGATTAGTTTGATTTCAGTAAAGACAAGAAGAGCATAATACAAAATATTACAAACTGGCATGTTTGAATTCATAACTTTACAGAGGGTCGCCGTTTCGGTAGCATTATGTTACAACACGGTACACGGTGCTTGCTGAGACTGATCATTTGTATATGATTAGTTAAGGAGTATTATAAAATCCACTTCCTCTCACATATCACGACAATAACGCTGCACAAATTAAACCAGGCAACATCCTTTACTGTCAAACTGGGAAAACAACAAACACAACGGGATTAAGAAGGCTAGTCTAAACATAACTGATGTGTGCATGTAATAAATCTCGTCTGATGTTATGTTTTTTAGGCTACTTATATTAGCTACAGGGCCATACAGTGTAATGTAATAGAAGAATAACAAGAGCTTTTCACATCTTGACTTTTGCAGGCCAGAGTAGCTGGAGATATTAGCTGAAGCCTAAAAGTGGGGATATTGCCAGCCAAGAAAATCCTGAGATGTGCACAGGAGGAAGAGGAGGAGGGAAATGAAGAAGGAGAAGACAGGAAACTGGAGAGACCAGGCAGGTCAGAGCAGGAGAAGACCACAGAAGGAGATGCAGAAAGGAGTGAAAGAGAAGAGGGAAAGGAAGAATTGACAGTGAGGGATGAAGAGGAGGCTGCAGGTTCAGAGAGAGGGACAGAGGCAGATAGTGGTCAGGAGGAGGCAGATGAAGATGACAGAGAGGAAGAGGAGGCTACAATTACCCCTGGACCATATGGTTGGTTTATATTCTCCTTACATATAAATTGCAGTACAGTAACATAACATGTCGTGACATGACGTGTTTTCAGTTTTTGGCTATTTCCATTCTGTTGTATATGTTATAGGGTTAGATATGTAAATATTTACATATACAACAGTTCACTCTTCTCAAGACACTTTACAGATAGAGTAGGTCTAGACCACACTCTTTAAGTTACAAAGACCCAACAATTCTCCAAAGAGCAAGCATTTGGTGCAACAGTGGCGAGGAAAAACTTCCTTTTGAGCAGAAACATCAGACAGACCCAGGGTCTTGGTGGTCGCTGGTTAGATACAGATGGATACAGATATACAGATATAGAGAATTATGATTCATAATAATGGTAATTATAGTAACAAAAAAGATAATGGAACTATGACTAGAAATAATAGTTGTAGCAGTTTAGGGCGTAGCAGGGCGTTGCGGGGCGTAGTAGGGCATAGCAGTTTACGTATGGGGGTTTCCATGTACCGTCTTCCCCTGCCACCCTACCAAGATCTCTCGCTACCCCTTTCCCCCCCCATGTAAAATTTTCTAGATCCGCCACTGGTTGGCAGCAGTGTTGGGAGTAACGGCGTTTAAGTATAACGCGTTACTAACGGCGTTATTTTTTCAGTAACGGAGTAATCTAATGAATTACTTTTCCCATTGTTGCAACGCCGTTATCGTTACTGAGAATGTAAAGTGTTACTAAAATTGGGTTGAATGAAGCGCGAGGTGTCAGGCTTTGGCTACACACCAGCTGCCTGGAGAGAGCAGGGGTGGGGATGATGACACCGTTGCAAATGCGATGATGATAACTGGGTGGGCGGATGTCCTGCTCACGCTGTCTCACTGCACGCTCTGACTACACTGACTACCACTAAACACAAGACAGCGACAACGGCGACGAGCCAGGGAAATTCAAAGGTAGCGTTCTCGAACTGGAAGTACCGGCACTACTTCTCGCTCATTGAAATTAAAGGCAAGAATGTTTATGTAACATGCACGCTGTGCCCAGGAAAAAAGACTTTATCCACGTCTGCCTCAAGCAACTCCAATCTTATGAAGCCCCTCACATCAACACATGCTAATACAGCACTTGTTGCTGCTGCTAACCCAACCCCGAGGTATATTGTTGAAAACATGCTACCCCTGTCCACTGTAGAGTCTGAGTCATTCAGAGCTATCCTAAATACCAAATAAAAATAAAAATAAAATACTGTATATAGTGTTTTTATTCTTCAATCAGTTAATATAAACATATTTGACATTCAAGATGTTATAGGACGTAATAGCGTTATAGAAAATAAAAAATAACGTCACAGTTACTGAGTTACTAACTCAATTACTTTTTGGGAGAAGTAATTTGTAGCTGTAACTAATTACTTTTTTAAAGTAAGATGACCAACACTGGTTGGCAGTCCACGGTCCCTCTCACCTTTGTTGTCTTCCTGCAGGGTTAAGACCTCTTTGAATAGCTGTGTGAAGGGAGAGTTACGCACAATGCCTTTCAGAGTTTTTCCCATCATCTTTACCTATTTCTTGATCCACTCCGGCTGTGTCCAGTGCAGCTTTCGCTTAATTGTTGAAGCCTTGTTTTTGTATTGCCTGTTGTAGTTCATTAATAATTGAACAGGCATAATTCATGGTTTGTAGGGAGAACACATTAAAAATCATATGAAGGAGAATCTGTATTTCCTTATATTGCTTGCATTTTGTACAAGGGCAAATGCATGTAGGAACAGAGACATTGTACTTTTTACTGCACTTCACTTTTGATGCCTTGTCTGCCACAATCTTGATCATATGTGCAGCACATATGTGCACAATTGTAAACGTACAAGGCTCTGTGTTCTGTTCTACACCTCCATGCATCTCTGTAAGTACTGGTGTATTGTACACTTTGACAGGGATGCCAGTGTTGCGTGGATGATGGCCCAGCTGAAATTTGTTTCCACTTTTGTGAACTCTTTTTTTGTACATAGAGGTGTAATCTCGGCACAGGCAATTTAACCAGTTCTGTATGTTCACAGAAGTTTGGTCCGAGGTGATCATTTCTGCAAGGGGAACTACAATAGGCCTTGGCGACTCCAGGGGCATGCACAGTGCATAATAGAGTACATTTTTGGCTTCAGGAGGTTTGGCTACTACTGTGCCTGTCGCATCAAGATATAAGCAAAGCTGCTTATTATACATTTTTTGCTTCAAAGCTTGGAGCTGAGGCAGGGAGTACACATGAACAGTTAAAGGTGACATTCCTATAAACTGCAGATAGTGGTGTCTTAAAGCTGTGCCTTCAGCCCTTGAGTCCTGTGCTTCTTACACAAGGGATATGTCCAAAAATGGGTTTTGATGATATCTGTCTTGAAGGTTTTTCTCGCTGGATATCTTTTGAAGAACAGGAATGGATGGCACCTGCTCAAAGTTTCCTGAAAGGAGTTTTTCCATATCGGCACTTGCATTGTTTTTGGTGTGGATGTGGGTTGGGGTGAATTCCCCCAGTTCTTTTCTTATTATTCTGTTTTTTTTTTGTGTGCCTACGATGGGACAATGCTGTTTGTGGTTCTCTGTACCCGAGACATGAATTTCAACAATAATGTCGTCATCATGAGTCCCAGGATCTTCGAGAATTATCATTTGGAAGGTCCTACAATTGGCAAACTTGCAATGTGCCTTCCCATGCCAAAATGGACTTAATGTCTTTCTGGAACCTTGTATTTTTGTTCAATTCCTTTTGAATACTAAAATGCATTACAAAATGGTTGACATTTTTTGGGCAAAGATGTCACACAATGTGCCTCCAAGATGTCCACTTGCACCTTTTTCTGTATTTACAGGTTTTATGTCCTCCCAGTCAGCTCTGAAAAAGGGATTTGGTAACACTCCGGAGAGCACTCGTCAGTAGAGTCTGACCCTCGACAGACTTCAGGGCTTGATGTGTCGCTATCTGTGTCTTCTATCTTCTCATCCCTGTCACAAACCTCCTTGTCTTCTATGCTGCCTTGCTTCTTTTCCATGCTGTCTTGTTTACTGGAAGATGTACTGTCTTGTTGTTTTGGACGAAATAGTCGATAAGCTGCTTTCTTACGCTTTGTTGTGGGTTGAGTAGAACAATTTGGACAAAACCAAGGAGAAATCCATTCCAGATCTTCATGAGTCCATGCTCCAACACAAAATGGATGAAACCAGTCTTTGCATTTCTTGCATTCTACATAGGGGTATTTTTTGTTGTTTGGCTGATGGCATAGGCAGTACAGTTTATCTTGCTGCTGTGGGGGCGTATTCAGTGTTTCCTGAATCATGGATAAAGGAAGAGAGCACATGTGATGTAAGCGCTAAAGGCCTTTGAAGTGTCCCAATATACTGAATTTATGGATGAGGCAAAGAACTTTCCATTAATTACGTATATCGGGACACCTCAAAGGCTGTTATCCTACTTATCGCACAGTTGACACTATAGGTAGCCATGCCTTTATAGCATGGAAAGGAAACAAGCGGTTAAATTTAACAATGAAGCCAACCAGTTCAACTTATTGTAGCCTACAACTTTCTTGGATCCTGACAGTGCTAACAGTGGGCAGTTAGCTTATTTACAGTTCATTCCAGTGTTGTGAAATTTGGAATTTAACATTGACTGTATATACAGTACCCTCCAGAATAATAGGCACTTTTGGTAAAGTTGACTAAAAACAGTTGATTGTAATGAAATGTTTCCTCAATGAAAACAATGAGGAAAAATACAGTGTTAAAGGGAAGCAAATGTATTCTGAGAAAAAGGAAAATTTCATAAAGAAATAAATATTTTTAACCAAAACACTCTGCCCACGTGGAGATTACAATAAATCACCAACAGATTATGTTTTATACCTGTTTTTAGTCAACTTTACCAAAGGTGTCAATAATTCAGGAGGGTACTGTAGATACTCATGGCTCAACCAGAGAGTAGTTATCAAGGATCTTTGGCTAAACCGTCGTTTACCATGGTTGTTATAGTTACCATTTACAGAGCATTAATATGGAATGGTGATTAATGGTGATTTTTTACCAGATCTACTTCATAGGTGTCCCGTTACTCAGAATTAATAGCCACCCTACCAGCCAATCAGAAATGTGTATGTCTTCTCTCTGGGTGATAATGACTGGTAATTCTCAGAATATTTTCAGCACACTCTGAGTCAATAAAAATGATTTTTCACAATGATTGTTTTACATTAACGAGACTGGACAAAAAGACTGATCTGAGTCACTAGTTCACTAGTTTGCCCATCGGTAAGCTTGCTATAGAGTTTATAACACCTGGTAGCTGGCCTTGGTCCTGAAATGCTTAAAGCAGAGCTTACTGCAGAGTGATGTCCACTAACACCCCCCTGTGGATAAAGGGAACATCAGTATAGAACTATTAGTTAAATCAAAGTCCTTTTAGGCAAGTCCTTCCATTTGGCAGCCACATTGCTATGCATTTTGGGCAGAACTGTGCATGCGCAAGGCTTCACGACACAAACCTTGCTCCACCGACGAGATAACAACACATTATTGGAACGATATATTAACATGTTGACTTTTGGATATGTGTAGACTACTGCCATAATGGCATTAGTAACTAAACCCCATGCATTTCTATGGAAGATATTTTGAGTGCTGTGTATCCTCATTATAAAGTCTCTGGTTAAATGGAGGAGTAGGAGGAGGAGGATAGATCATTCATAACGCCTGCCTGTGTGACGTAGGGATAAGGAGAGGTGACTTCAGTGCTGTCAATGAAATATGGGCTTCTCCTGGACTTTGTTTAAATAACAACATTTGATAAAAATTAATACATAATATTCGGCCTTCAAACAGGCAATAGGCACTTTAGGAGTAGCAAGACAAGAATATGTAACTTTTTTTAAGAAAATGCACTGACAAGATTTGCATGTCTTTAAAGAAAAGGTTGAATCGAATTTTGCAGCTACATGGTTACTCCATGAAAGAAAGCAGTGTTTACATCTCGCAAACTAAAGACACCAACCTCAAATTCAGTTGTTCGTCGTCTTCTTCATCTGTGACGATGACATGTATCATTTCTTCAATGAAACCTTTGGGTAGTCCCTCTTCCTCTTCATCTTCTTGATGTGAGGTCTTTGGAGGAATATTGTGCAATTGTGAACATCAGTAAATGTATTGACAGAAGGCAGTATTTACAACATCTCACAAAACAACATGCCTCTTCAACATTGCGTGGAAGTCTGGGACAGTGCCAAATGAGTGGCAGACTGGGGTGGTGGTTCCGCTGTTCAAAAAGGGGGACCATGTATGCTGTGTCATGACTTTGCCTTGTGACTGCATTGTCAATGCAGCCACTCTCACATCTGCCCCTGTTATGTACCAGAAATGTCCCTATAATGTAATCAAAATAACAATCATTTTCCTGTGTTTATGCACGGATCCTGTTTAGATTGTCCAGAAATATTCTAACATTTAGAAAAACGTGCAACTGGTAAGTAAAATCAGACTACCCCAACATCAATTTATACACTGCTCAAAGAAATTAAGGGAAGACTTCAATCATACACTGGATCATAACAGTAAAGAGGCAATTGGTTCAGTGAATGTAGTTTGAGAAAGGAGAAAAGGGTGGAAGGTTTAAAAAATTTCTTATACCAATTGTGAAAAAATGTAAGTGTTCCCTTATTTTTTTAGCAGTCTATTTAAAAACAATTATAATACATGTCATTAACATAATTTGTATAATTATCCTTCCAAAGATTTTGAATTTGGAAGATGAAGACAAAGTCAGAATTTGACTATTTAAAAAAAAAAACATGTTTAAAGACATTTCTCTAACAATTAAGGCCAAGCTTGTTCTGTCAGGACCTATTTCCCAGTTATGGATTCAATTTTTTTTATATGATTACATGACTACAACAGTTCTAACAGGCTAATACTATATTCGAGATGCCTTGTGTTTAACACCAAGAAGCCATAGATGCATAGAGGTAAGAGCTAAATATTATGACTATTAAATCAAATATTAGCTAAATATTCACAAAGAAAGTTATTGCCACATATTGTGGTAAAAATATAGACTAATGCTCATGTAGGCCTATGGTATAATGTTGATAAACAAACTGAGACTAATGCATTAAAGAAGTATTGATTTATCAGCCCCTGACAGTTTTTGCTCCTATTTCTGACGAAAAATGCCTCAATAGAAAGTAAAGGTGGTCAAACTGTTGATTTGTAAGATAACATATCTCCATAATTCCACAGTAGATATGGACATGTTGGGCATCATTGGAAAGGCGACGAGCTCTACTATGTACATCTGGTGACACATTCAACGGGAAACCATATTTAGCCATTAGGGGGCAGTGCAAATTCAGGAATTGTTCCAATAAAATGGTCAAATTTCAAATTTTTTAGCTGGATTTTCTCCATAATTCCACAGTAGATATTGACATGTTGGGCATCCTTGGACATTGGGACCTTGGGCATGTTTTTAAAGGTGAGGAGCTGAAGTATATGAATCAGGTGACACATTCAATGGGAATCCACATTTTGACATTAGGGGGCAGTGCAAAATCAGGAACTTTAGTAATGAAATTGTCAAAAAGTTAGATTTTTGCGCTGGATTTTCTCCATAATTCCACAGTAGATATGGACATGTTGGGCATCCTTGGAAAGGTGAGGAGTGACAGTCTGGGGGTGGTGTACTATCACTCTGAGGTGAAATGAGTCTGACTAAACAGGAGATTTCGTTTTATGAGCAGCCTGAAAAAGAGTTAAAATATAGCTTTATTTAGCAGTCTGAAGAATAGTTAAAATGTAGCTTTAATTGGAGTTTTTCAAAGCCTTTAATTTTAAAATCCTACATCAGAATGGTCCGATATTACCCGAGTGACTGGTAACCTTGCTCCTCATGAGGTCATAAGGAGGAAGGTTACCTCCCCTTTCTCTGCTTTGCCCGCCCAGACAATTTGGCCCACCCATGAGAGAGAGAGACATCATGGCTTTCAAACGAGCAAAGTGGCAGTTGGTCAAGGCCACACCCCCACCCTCATCCTTGCCCACCCCCCTCTCTCCTTCTCAACAGCTACAGACACAGAAATGGCACATCCTAAGGAAAGCTCATTGTGTTACTGGCTCTAGTGGCTGTAATTCTGAGACTTCAGATACAGTTTTAGGGAACCACTAAGGTCTATATAAAAGAGACCTCAGATACAGTATTAGGGGACCACTAAGGTCTATATAAAAGAGACTTCAGATACAGTTTTAGGGAACCACTAAGGTCTATATAAAAGAGACTTCAGATACAGTATTAGGGGACCACTAAGGTCTATATAAAAGAGACTTCAGATACAGTTTTAGGGAACCACTAAGGTCTATATAAAAGAGACTTCAGATACAGTATTAGGGGGACCACTAAGGTCTATATAAAAGAGACTTCAGATACAGTTTTAGGGAACCACTAAGGTCTATATAAAAGAGACTTCAGATACAGTATTAGGGGACCACTAAGGTCTATATAAAAGAGACTTCAGATACAGTATTAGGGGACCACTAAGGTCTATATTAAAGAGACTTCAGATACAGTATTAGGGGACCACTAAGGTCTACATAAAAGAGACTTCAGATACAGTATTAGGGGACCACTAAAGTCTATATAAAAACATCCAAAGAGCACCATGTCATGGGACCTTTAAAATCCTACATCAGAATAGTCCGATATTACCCAAGTGACAGTTTGGGGGTGGTGTACCATCACTCTGAGGGGAAATGAGTCTGTCTAAACAGGAGGTTTAAGGGTCATTATTCAAAAGCGTGCCATTACCCACTTTTAATGTTTGATTTTCAAAGTACTGTTTTGAAAATCTTTAAACCCCTTTTCGGATGAAGTAGATCCTTACCTCTCAGGAAAATATGCCGTGCCATCTCAGATTATCTTATTTTTTTTAATTTTTTCATATAACCAACGTAAATGTGTGTGTTTGGTCAACCCTTTTACCAACATATTAATTACTTTTTGAAAAGGTTTTAAATACATATATAGAACAAAACAGATATACTGTGAAAGATACCCCCCTCCCCCTTGTTACATTAAGAGGGTTTGTTAATTGAGAATATCGAAAGTCATTTTTTTTTTAGTGGATGAATATGTTTATTTCCAAATGACACTTTCCCAGCATCTTCTGTTTTTAGAAAAATTTATGGAAACAAAAATAAAACACCTCAATTCAACTTTGAGTGGATTATTAACCTCTCTTACTAAACATTTACAATTAGTTGATTACATTTTTATTTTCATTTTTTAAATGATATTAGAATATTATACAAGTAACAGGGTTGACACATCAGTAACAGGGTTGACAACAGTTACCGTATTGGTTATACTGCTTGTTTGAGTTACAGTTATGGGTGTAATGGAGTCTTAATTGGACATTCATAAACGTTTAATTCAACATGACTAATCAGCATATTTTGGAGACAGCTCTATTGAGATATTTTAGCATAAAAATGATGAAAAATGATGATGATTTACAGATGTAAATGTAAACCAATTGTTTTATTAAAACATTACATTACAATTAAGTGACCAATTGAACATGTTTGGCCTTAACAGAATAAGCAAAAACCTTACCTTACTAAAGGCCACTATAAAAAAGTATAAAAAACAAAATGCAGATCATATAATGATTATGTATGATTATTATGTTGTAACATGGAGGAAGTAAACTGGTGAAAAATCTTTTTAAAATTTTAGTTTAAAGATTAGACACATATTGACATTTCAGAGTGGCCATTTCCTGCTTCAATCCTGAAGTTGAATGGTGATGCAGCAATTTCTTTTGTTAACCATTCCCGGCCAGCAGACAGTCGTTAGTCCTCAACTACGTCCACAGGTACTGGCGCTCAGAACCGGAGCAAAAGGACTCGGTAAAGGAAAAGCTAACTGTTGAACATGTTTGGCCTTAACAGAATAAACAAAAGTCAATGATCACTAATGATCACTTAATGTAACATTCCTGTCTGCCTACCGAACAAGTTTTGACCAGATGTCTTTCCGTATTTCTATGTGCCGTGCTGTCACATTAAGAGGAGCAGGAATCATTCTTAAAATGTCATCAAGTATGTACCAGATGCTGTCCTCACGGGCTGGCCAGAAATATCTATTTGGGCCAACACAGTGCATGCACTTCACTTGGACATATCCTTCATCTTTTGCCACGATGATTCCTGGGTAGATCTCCTTGTCATATGTCAGGACACACCATTTTCCGATAATCTGGTCGTCATTCCAGTCGATCTCCTGGGGTTCCTGAAGTTCTTCTGTCAGGTGCTCCTCTGACTGGATTGGTTGAGGTCAGACCTCAACCAATGGTGGTGTGCTTGAGGTAGCTGACAGTGGAGGGAAGGTGAAGTGGTGAGTGATGAAACATGTGCAGGACAGGTTATTCAGTGTAGCACACAGACAGCTGACGTCCCTGGAGATCAAGTGGCCTTTTCTGTTGGTGACCACTTGGTGTATTCGCATTGTCCCAGGGACCGATGGGATGTTTGCTGGAATGTTACGGTATGCATCCACAATATTCTCGGTTTCCACATAAAAGAGCTTCACTGTGGTGCCAGTGGTCAGTAGTGCTCGGTAGAATGTGATGGCATCAGGGATGTCATGCCCTTGACTCACAAGCTGATCTGTCTTTTTAACACTCCCCCAACACCATCAGGAGCACCCTTGCCATGGCTTGCTTCAAAGAAATTCCAGGTGCCACTCTCAAAGCCCCTCTTACTCAACTCAATACTGAACAGGAAGAAATTACCTTTCTGCCTATAGTGAGCACAAGGGCCATCACTGAAGAAGTGGACCAAAGACACAGATGGATGATGGGCTTGTATGTAGTCCAGTACTGGTTCAAGATGTTGCCAGATTGCCGGGGGACCTTTTTGCTTGGATTGAGAGATGGTGCAGAAGCAGAGAGGGCGACATATAACACACCTGTGTGCATTGTTGCCTGTTGGTGCGAGGCACCAAAATGTACAGCCTGGATCTCAGCACTGTATTTGCACGAGTAGTTTTCCGAGAAGTCCACATGTATAATACATTCATGTGAGGACAGACTTCTCTTTAGTTCTCTGGAGAATGAGAACTGCTGCTTGATGTTGAACACATGCTTCTTGAACTTATGCAGCAGGCATGTGAAATGCTCAATGAGCTCCTTTAAAGAGCTTTCAATTTGTTTTTTTGCTGTCACTTTGAATGACAGTGTTAGGGAGCTTGTCTGACCCAGAACGCAGAGATATCACACCGACAACGTAAAGCAGTTTAAAAAGGTTTAATGGAGCAAAGTGTACTCAGAGAATCACTGAGGTAGTGTCAGGGTGGTGAAACTCCTGGCTGGTCTGAGGCTTGTGGCGAGCCGACAGGGAAGAGTCCAGGTCTTTATGGGACACGAGGGGAACAGGCAGAGACGAGAACATGGAGGGTTTCCCAAGTTGGAGACAGAGGCTGGATGGTGAGGCTTGAAGCAGGCAGGCAAAGCAGATCTTCTTCTTTACGAGAGAAAGAAAGTGCATTTCCATCTAAAGTCTTCCACCTTCTTCTTGGAAGACCAATGGCACTCTGTCCATATTTCTGCATGCGGTACTTTTTCACAATCTGCTCAGATACCAATTTGGAGATAATCTGCCTCTCTCGTTCATCATTTGAAGTTGTATATTTGCTTTTTATGTCCCTCAATTTGAGGGTTTTTCGAGCTTGCGACTGCACAGCTGCAGTGATCAATTGATGTTTGACTTTAGAAGAAGGGGATGTTGTTGCACGCACACACGCACACCTTAAATCAAAATTTACAAAATTGAAACACTGAACAAAAGCCATAACTTCTTTTTACTCCAACTCTAACCTGGAGGGCCCCGGTGCTGGCTCTACATCTGGTTCTGGACTTAGAGGTGGTGTCATGCACTGATCTATGATTGCTGCACTTGCTGCTTTTGCTGTTCTGCTTTTCACTTGTGCTGCTCTCCAGTTCCGCCGCTTGGCTCTCCTTTCTCTGCCATTTAGTTCACTAACTGACCGCTTTTTCCCTCTGTCTCTGTCCTTTCTCCATTTTGCCCTCTCTTTTCCTAAATATGCTTCTCGTCTCTCAGGATCAGCATTTCTACGTTGTCTGTATCTGCGCTGTTTCTCAGCTGCAGAAAGAGCATCCTACCAAAATCAAACCAAATAAAAATACATAAAACACTTTAACAGCAACCTTGTTAATTTATTGACTTCTTGTAATAACTATAATAATGACTTTTGGTTTATAAAGCACATTTATAAAACCCAATGCACTTGTGTGTATCAGTATAGATCAGTAACCTCAACACATTTTAGCCTACCTATCAGTAGAATAAATAAAAAAACCAGGATTTTTAGGGATGAACAATGTAAAAACATGTATATTATTTAAATACTATTAGTAAGAAAAGTGTCTGTGAAAATTCTCAGTCATCCAGGTCATAGTTATCCAAGAAGGGTTGGCTCAGGGGTGACAACCCCACAGAGGTTAAATACCTGGCACTCCCCATCATCATCGTCATTTAGAACTGAAGAAACCCCTTGGATGAGAGGCAAAACATCTTCAAATATGGAAGTAGCAAGTCCAGTTACCCTTGATTTAACCCTTCTTGGGTATACAACATGGGTAAGACACACAAACGCATACTTTCGTCAAGCCTGTCACCCTGGAATGGTAACAGGGTTGACGGTAACAAGGTTGACGAAAAATGTGACAAAGAGAGAGACTAGAGCCAAATGAGGAGGAGCCGCTGAGTTGACGTCAACTAGGCGGCTTGTTGAGATTTGCCCGTTTTCAGAGGCAGTTTCAAATAGTGAGCGATATTACACAAATGACCTCCACTTCAACATGAAAAAACAAACTCTTCCCGGCTCGGCCTCCACTTTGAGGGTGTGCCGCTGCATTCTCACTTGGTGACGTCAGCAAGGGGAATAATGGTGAACAGCAGGGTTCAGTCCATAAGTCTGGGGTTTCATTTGTATTCAGCTTCTACCTCTGTCTAAGTAATTCATGTTGCACTTCATTCTTGCCAGGTGCCATTGTTTTATCATAGTAAAACTCTGAAATCTAAATCAAAACTCCCTGCATAGAAATATACAGCTAAAGGTACAGTAAGTGAGAAAATGTGTTTCTGTATTCATGCGTTTTGTTGTGTGGTTATTTTGTGAACGACAGAGGACAACATCCTCAGAGCTGACAGGGACTGTGCTTCACTAGGAGATGTTTGATCAGGTTAGCAGGAACTCATTTACCAGACAGAAGAAAATAAACTTACAACGTTTACATTTCAAAACAAAATATCTTTATTCATCTTTTCTGTTATCCCCTGTCACCCACACCAAAACAATATTTTTGTTGGCTGGCACTAATGGGATCTCAGTTACCGTCCAGAGTTCAGTAGTACAGGACTCTCCCAGTGACCATGCTGCCCCGGGGCCTGGCTGCCGTTTATCATTATTAATGAGACAGTTTCATAACTGGTTATGAACGTCATATAGCGTTAAATAGTAGTCCAATTCCATGTTTTGGTACAGTTGGTTTTAACACCAGGAGTACACATAAAAACCAGTTGCCCCTGCTTTGTCAGCATTGAGAGGCGACGGCGTCCCGCTGCAGAGAGACTCTACTGGGTACCAGCGGCGGTTAAACTGTATTTCGAACATTGATGGTTAAATTTTGCAATGAATCTGCAGTTTACATGCACACCGAACCGTAGGGGCGGTCTGTTACACTACAACTGTATCAACATCATTGACAATTTATTGATCACTAGAATGTATTGCAAAATAGAAATATTACACTTCATAACGTTTTGTATTCATAATACTATTGTATTTTTGTACAAATTAGCTACAACAGTTTACAGTTAGTCACTTCTAAAGTTTTCAATTCATGAGCAAAAGGTGCTCCTTGGGAAACAAAAGTTACTGTTATACCCACCAACTGGACTTTGTGGTTGAGTATAGTCGGATGCAAAAGCCCCCTTACTGCATTATATTCCGTTATATTTTTATATTTTGAATATTTACCTGCCACCAGAATTTTGTGTTTTCCATGACAGGAAATTAAATCTTTGACACGCAAAATATCCTGGGGGAGAACCCTAAGATGCCGCCCACCCCCCTCCCACCGCACACACACACACACACACACACACACACACACACACTTATTACAGTATGTATGCCCCCCCCCCAAAGGCCCATTCTAAGCCAGGAAAAACCTTAACTTGTAAAATTAACATTTACATGAAGCTATAAATGCTGTTTCAAAACTTTCTCCATACTGCTAAAATTATGATTCTTGTTGAGAAATACTGGAGTCAGCCTAAAATATCAAAAGTTGCTAAAACCCCAAATTCTCAGATTCCCTTTATGATAGGTCATCTTAAGGCACTTCTGGCTTCAACTTTTGGCCATGGTGACGGCCCCTTTTTGCTACAACCAATGTAGTTATGCCATCTACATTTGGAATTTCTTCACATATAGTAGAAAAGTAACCAGGCAGCTACAATATTATTAAACTTAAATCTGTATGAAGCATTAGTTAATATTATCTAATGTATGGTATGATTAATGCTAATGATGAAATAGTGTTGATATAATTATGATTGTACTGTAGATGACAACGTGCAGCTAATGGTAAAATCACCATGATCTGTAATTATCACCATTACACATTAATCAAACTAGTTTGAGTTTGACTGTAAGCAAAAAACACATAAACTCAACTAAAAGATTCTGTTATAAGATCAATGGAGGCAGAACATATTAGCATTTAACTTGACATTAAAATAGGAATTTGAACACTAAAATGTAATAACTGCAGAACTCACTTTGCGGAAAATTGTTCACGCAATTAAAGCTGCTTTTTAAGAGATTTTAGCAAGGTTAAATTTTCAGAACAGGGTTAAAATTGTCACTTAAAAGTGTATTGTATGTCAGTAGGGGAGAATCTCACATATGTACCAACATCACTTAAAAATCGAGCCCTATTTAAAGTGTACACAGCACAATGTAGAACAAATGACACCTGTAGCTATGCAGGAACACACATAAAATTAGACTTCTAAATGAATCTATTGCCCCAATGCATGGTGGGATGGTTCTCAACACACCTCATATAAATCCAATCACATGATGAGCCAATCATAGGAATGCTGCTCATGGTTTCAACTCTGGCTTCAGCTCTTGTGCTTTCTTTCCTCGCAGTTTATTCTCAGATAGTGGGGGCACCTGGATTGTGGCTGCACCTGCTGCTGTGGTTTTGCTTGATGCCCACTGCTACTACTATTATTATTACTATTATTAGTCATAATTCTATTATCATTATTGCTATTATTTTTGCTACTGTTCATTTAATTTCATTATACCTACTGCTATAATTATTATTAGTCATAGTTCTATTATATTATAGGTAATAATATTATTGTTAAAAGAAAGTTTTTCCTCACCGCCGTCCTACCAAGTGCAATTGCTCATGTAATTAGGAATGTAATTAGGAATGAACTATAATATCAACTGTGAGCCAAGCCTTATCACCCAAAATCAGTTTTGGACTTCAGTAATGCTCTTGTGTCTAAATCCAAACCAAATCACTACAGCAAGGTTCGACAATAATATTCTGATTTGTCAGATATATATCACCATTTCGAAATGTGTCCATGCACTCACAAGCTTAATAGGGGACATGAACTTGTTGCTTTTCGTCCAAGGATGTCAGATATCTATCAAGGTTAGTGGCAATGGAGCCATTGGAATATCAGGCTGTTCTCCAATGGATTATTTGTGTATAATAAGAGAGATTTTGCCAATAACCTGTTGATAAAACAAATATGAATGTTTTTGTTACATGTTTATTTAACAAAAGTACTCTTATACTGTATAACATACAGTAAACTGCAATTCCATCTGCCAGTGTGCAACATTACCAGGCTCAGTTTTGAGTATATCTTGAGATGCAAAATGAAGCATATGTTTCAGTACTGGAATAGATCAAAAAACAAAACATGTACAATAAAAATTATGTGTTGTAAATGAGAGTACATGCATATTTCAGCTCATTTTCCAATCCTGACAGCGGGTCTTTCAAATGCTGTTGAGCAAGGCACTTACCCACCAGCTGTGCCAGTGTACCCTCTCAGTAAAGGTCTGGGAAAGACCTAAACCACTGAAAACCTGTGGACTTAACACAAACCAGGTCTTTGTAGCCCTCTGCCCTCGGTGTAGGGTATGTCTTAAAATGGCAAGAATTTTCTACAGCTTACATGTTTCACAATTACTTTCCAGGCAAGACTCAACTGCTTGGACTTGCTGTGAGTTTGACTTATTTGACTTATTCCTTTGTCCATTGCTTGTTTTATCCATAGACTGTAAAAATAATGGGCATAGCATCAGTAACACACCCACTGGTTTGTAGACTGCTGTTTTGAAGCCTGGAGTTTGGCAATTTAGTCGTTGTCATCTTGATTTTTTTCTAACCAGATGTGACGATTTTGGGGCGAGAGGGTGGAGCTGGGGAGGCTGACGTAGTTTTGTGTATGGTTGTATTATCTTGCATTTCCTGCTGATCTTCGATTCCCTATAATCCCAAAACTACAACACACAGTTGTCCCTTTACCTCCTTCAAGAATACATTTGCCAATATTAGTCTTAATGACTTGGACTGCATATATTTTTCAAAAATGGTGTAATTGCTGTGCATTGCTCCAGCAAAAAGCCTTTGCACTGACCAGTGTCCCTTCAGTCAGTACTGTATGCAGGAGTAGAAATTGCTACATTTAGTGAATGCAATACCTGTTCACAGAGTCATGCATACCTGACGTTACGTCTGTGATTCTCATGACAGAATGTGTGATCTTGGAATTGACATGTTACGAGCTTTCTTGATGTGCATTTACCTTTAATGCCTTTTCACCCCCACCTCCCCACCACCACCACCACCACCACAATCACTCCTTGCTCTCATGTTTTGTTGAGTTCTGAGCAACAGTTATGTATGAAATACTTGTGTTTGATTTAATCCATTTCCCCTTTCCCCATCAGTCGTTGCCTTCCTCCTCATCTCCTTTGCTGCCTTTGCTGAGGCGCTGGAAGCAATGGACTGTGGAAGCAAGGAAGAAGCTGGCCACGATGGCCGCTACTGAGACAGAAATACCGGAGAAGATGACGATCAGGTAGTCAGTGAGGGTGAGGGTACCACGGCACTTCTGAAAACTGTCTTCAGAGAGTAAACTCAAGGGAACACGACGCCCATCCATAGGAAGAGAGCACTCTATCCCCTCCATACCTGGGAAGAGAGACAACAGATGAACCAGCTGACAGACACAGAGACACTGAACTTTCTTAAAGTCACGCCTGTATCAACAGCCTCATTTACAAGTGTAAGTGGCTGTTCAAGCCAAATAGAGCTATGGGCAAAAGGGGTGGGGTGCCCCAGTGGCCTTATGGTTAAAGTTGGATTCCCCTTCATTGTGACAATGTTGAGGTAAACAGCAGAACTATGGTGTTCAATTACAAAGTAATTAGGAATGTTCACTTGCACGTTTGATTGAACACAATGATGTGCCAGGAGAGCTTGCATTGCTTTGTTACAAAAGTTGAGATAGGGTCAACTTTTTTCCCCCAGATGTATTTATTGCCAGGGCCCTGCCAGGATCCTTCACATGTACACAATGTGAATTGATGGAAATATGTAGACTTTGCTTTGGTTTTAAAATAGAATATAGGTCTTTTTCACAGAAAACATTTTTGACTTATCACAATAGTAAAAACACAGGTATTACATACAGCACTATGGCTCTGTTATATGTTTTTTATATGTGTTTGAGTATGAGTGAAAGTAAGCAAGCATGCACGATTCCAGGAACCTGAAATCAAAGCAGCTAAATGGAATTCAGCCATCATTCATTTTATTATTTACACCTGCGCTTTTCCTACTGTGACAAGTCAAAATGTCTGCTCTGAGGAAAGGCCTTTTGGAAATAAAAAAAAGTATTTTTGAATGAAGACAGAATTACCTTTTCCTTTTTCACACCAATGAAGTAACCTGAGACCCTTGTTTCCAATCAGTATGAATAGTTCAACATTAGTAATCTACATTAGTTATCAAGATCAAGATTCATTTTATTGTCATTCATACTGGTCTATCTATAAGGCAGGTGCACAGCAGAACCAAATCATGTCACATCTGGCTCACGAATGTAATGAAAAAATTCTAACAGCGCTACAAACCAAGGGTTTAACCTGGAAATGACCCTACTCGGATCTGAAAGAATCAACACCTTTATAATAGTTTTTCTCCATTGTTCAGATTTGTTGGAAATGAGGGTGGTACAGATTCAATTATGAGCTGTTATCAAAGATATTTTATCAATATTAATAAAGTTATCAATATTGATATATTGATAACTTTATCAAATAAAAAATAACTAGTGCAGTGCCGGTTATAAATGTGCCTGTTTGGAACGGGCCGATTGCTTGGCCTGTGGTATTGCTGCTTGTAGAATTCATCAAAACCAAATTGTACCCCAAAATTACTCACAAAATGACCCCAAACCATGCAACTCCCCTGTATACCCTACTACTAACTTACTGATTTACCTGACAGAAAACGTTGCAGATTCAGAATGTAATCACAAAATATCACAATGAAAATGTGGAGTAATCAGACATTTCCGTCATGGACTCATGGCAGTGCGCTACCCACCCGGCCTGTTATGAGTGCTATACAGCACATACTGTATGCATTAATCACCACCAGAACCGGACCGTGTGTGTGTGTGTGTGTCTGTGTGCACAAAGAGAGAGAGAGAGAGACAGAAAGAGAGAGAGAGAGCGAGACAGTGTTGTCTTGTGTAGTATGAGCGACTCAAGTTAATTTAAAGAGTCAGGTGAAAGAGCCGAGTGAGTCACGACTCAAACAGGTTTAGTGCTCAGTCAGTGTGCATGCAGTGTGAGAGGGGAAGTTGCCAGCATCTAGAGCGGCAAAAGCCAATATGTGCTTCTTTTACCGATATATATTTAACAATATCTTTTGCATTTCTAATCCAAACAACGTCAAACTTGGCACTGCACTTAATCATAGAAAACTTCTCTTTAAAGTATAATATTATGTATTTAACTTCAGCAATATTGACCAATAATCAATAATTCTTCAATCAATAAAACATCCTGCTATAACTATAACAAAAGGGCAAAACAAGCAAACATGTGGTAGGTGTGTGTGTGAGTGAGTGACTGAGGTAGGGAAGAAGAAGAAGGGAGAGAGCGAGAGAGTGAGAGAGAGAGAAGAAGATGACCATGAGACCACGTGGGTAGTTAGGCCACACAAGATCCAAGATGGCGCGAGAGTTGAGGCTCTTTGGCGTTTTAGCACAAAGGCACAAAATGGCTACCTGTGACACCGAAATTATGCGTTTGTATGTTATTTTAGTGGTCAAAGAGGGGACAAAAAGCACATGAGAAGAAGTAAATACAACACTTGAGTTCTTGGCTATCGGCAGGCTACTAACGTATCCTTTTGTCTCACTCAGGGCTCAAATGCAACGTTACACAGTAACAAATTGTCGTAGTTTCTACGGTAACATTTTACAGTTACTTCTTGTTCTGACATTTTACAAAGCTTAGCTGTATATTGCAATGCATTGTGGGTCCAAATAATTACAGTAGCTGACAGCATTTTTCCATGGTAACATATTGTTAAATTACAGGCAAGTTGCGTTCTAACTGTAAATGATGCATATACAGTTTAATACTGTTAGTACTGCGTTGCACAAGGCGCCAAGACCACCTCACCGCCATTGCACGTTGGCGTTTTGTGAGAACAATGTTATTTGTGTGAGCGACTGTAACTTCACATTATTTTAGCTAAGTCATGTTATAGACCTAGCTAGACAAATTTGAAATTCAGCACAAGCTCAGTTTGCATGTTTTCTTTAGAAAACATTAAGTGAAGCTAAAGGTAGCTAACGTTAATTCGTTAATATTAACGCTATCTCCCGAAGTATGGGTACTGCCCCATCTGTATTGTGAATAGTTAAAAAAAATTCTATTGGACCGAAAGCCCATAACATTAGTCTGACGTCCCGGTACCCTAAAAAAATGCTTTGAATGGATATTGGCAGAGATAGGTTGAGTCATTGTGGATATTGTTAGACATTAGCTCATGTTATACTAGACATTCATTAAAGTTGGCTGCGGAGTTCTGAGTTCCACAACCTTATAGGTAACCGAATGTGACGCTAACCTAACATTATTTGTTGTGCAATTTTGCATGATCTAGCTACAGGTGCAGAGGGAAACCACAATCAGTGAGCGCCACAGTTGTGTGTTAAGAGATATGTTATGTGTGTTCTCCCTGCTTTTGGCACACTTCAGAGAGAAACCTGAGGGACTCATTTTGATGTAAGTGTGAAATTATAATTATAATTGAGGCTTCTGAAAATTATATTGTATATGATCTTGTTACCATCAACAGTTGACCCAAGGGCAATGGCTATATCAATATTGAACATATTCTGTTGTAAAGCATTGCAAAGACGGACAAAGACTATATGAAGGACTACAGTATCAGTTTAACATATGGAGATGTTTATGTGGAAGGCAACAGAAAATATTTCCTTATGAACACTTTCTTCTAATTTTAAGTTTCTTTTTGTGATTTTGTGATTTCAGATATTTAATTGGAATCATCCACAGCCAGTGGAACCAAGATGGTAAAGCTGGTCATCCTAAGACGTGGGAAGGTGCATGAGAAGAAGAGCTCACGTCAATCTTTATGTCTCCTCTCTTCAGGCAATTTTAATGGACTTTGAATGGCTTTGAGCTTAAGTCATTTGCAAAGATTGGGACTCTTCTCTTCCCCACTATGTGAATGTCTTAATTAATTATCTTAATCTTTTATTTTTTCCCCCTTTGCTTATATTTTAAGATTAAGACTGAAAAACAACTGTGACAAATGAAAGACAGAACAGGAGTGAAGTGTATTCTTACATAGTCAGAGACCGACTACGAGAAGGGGAACAAGGAAAACTTCGGAAGATAACACGGCAGCAGGCCCAGGCCATGGAACTGGTACGCTCCATGGCTACGCTTCTACACCTGCTCCTGGGAAAAGGATAAAGTTTCCCCTGAAGACGTCTCATTTATTATTACTATTATTATAACCTTTATTTATTCAGGGAGGGCTATTGGGAGCAAGCTCTCTTTTCCAATGACCTCATTACAGCACAAATAAAAAGAAATAAAAACAATCTCAATACTACATAATAAATAATGCATCTTCAGACTTCTAGCCTACAGAGGACAGTCCAATGAAGGTCATTTCTTATCCGTCACATTTCTGTTATCAAATATTTTGCTATAGAAAATCATTAAACAACAAAATTAACTAATTGAAATATGATTAACTATTTGATCGTAAATTAAATACACACAGAAAAGAGACTGCATTTTGTACACCACATGTATAGGTTTACAATACAGGAGTAAATATAGCTCTGTTACTGTTTTTTTTAAAGATTTTTTATTGGTTTGAATTTATAGTTCAGGGGGTCACGTGTAGGGTTGGGTACCGAAACCCGGTTCCACTATGGAACTTTTAAAATGCCATATTTTCCCTCTGGGCTCACCAAAACGGATGTAAAAGCATATTAACCAGTCACTGCACATGATCGCTAGTAAACATATTGCATCTTTGATGTTTTCAAGAATCGGTTTAGGAATTGGAATCGTTAAAAGTACCAGTTCGGCATCAAAATCGTAAAAATACAAACGATTGCCAACCCTAGTCAGGTGACGTAATGCCAGAGTAAGCTGCTGAAAAGGAAGCTCTGCATTGTACTGCTTTATTTATCCTTTTAAAAATACGTGACCAAATACATTTGTGCTCAGCTTTGAGGAGAAGCATTGCGGAAGCCAAAAATGTGGGGATATTAAAAAGCATCTGCATTCGGGCAGAGCTGAGGCTGTGCAGGGCCAAGATGGCGGTGCTGCACCCTGAGCAGACAGGCAACAATTTTATAACATGACGCCAGCAGAGGTCCGTAACATTTTTGCAGCGCTGGAGAAGATTTCTGCCGACTTGGAGGGTCTGAAGGAAATTTGCCACTCTATTGTTTCAATGGAGACAAAACTTTCCACCTAAATTCCCAGAATAGATGAGGTCGAGAACCTGGTGGAAAACCTGAAAGCAGCTGAGAAAGAAGGACAAGCCCGTCCACCAGCTAGCAAGAAAGAGGTAGATCTATCCTTGGAGAAAATTGAAGAAATGGAAAATCGATCCTGATGCTATAATTTGTGGGTATTCCCAAGGGAAAACATGGAGGAGATGCAGTAATGTTTTTATTTTTTTTTCAGTACTTTATTGCAACGTTCTTTCACCCCCTTCCAGACAATCCTTAAAGTGCTCATATTATGCTTTTTGGCTTTTCCCCTTTCCTTTATTGTGTTATATATCTTTTTTGTGCATGTTATAGGTTTACAAAGTGAAAAAGTCCAAAGTCCCCCCCAAAGGGACTTAACATCTCCAACAGAAAACACTGTTCACAAACTGCTCCAGAGACACAAGTTATAATGCTCGCCTAGCTGCTAGCATGGCACGTCATACACTGGCTAGTAGTCCTTACCTAGCTACTGCACATGTGCGACTCCCAACAAAGATGGAATAGAAGTGTAATGCCTCACTCGGTAGCTAAAACAGAGAGCTCAACACACAGGGTGAAAAGAGGAGCTGCAGCAATGTGCAGTACAACAAAAATATGGTGTTTTTTGAAAATTAAATTATGTAAACTTATTCTTATTACCTCTAAATACAATTATGAACCTGAAAATGAGCATGATGTGAGCACTTTAACACTTCTGAGTCCATTGCACATTTCCTTTTTATACATTTACAAAGAAATAAATATCTGATAAATAATAACTGCAAAACGCTGAAACAAAAAACCAGAATAAAAAAAAAGAAAAGAAAAAAATAGATACAAATAAAGAAAGAAAAAAAGGGGGGGTAGGATAGGGTTGAGTAGGAGAGTGGGTATTGGGGAGTACCTTATAACAAGTCTAGCGCTAGATTGAGATATTTTATTTTACAGATTTCTTTCTTTGGGGAAGATCTTATTCCATTTGCATGTGTGATCTCTGATTGTAAAGGTACATTTTTTCCATGTCTAAAGTTTGCTCTATTGTTGACAGCCATGAATTGGTGGATTTGACTGTTTCCATGTCCTTTTTCACCTGCTTCATGGCAGTCACATGTAGTATGTTAAAAAGATGCATGTCTTTGGAAAGTATCATTTCGTGTAGGTTAATACCCAAAGTATTTTCAATTTTCCGAGGTCCTTTTAAATCAAAAATATACTTTAGGGTTTTCTCGACCTATTCCCAAAAGGGTATTAATATTGGACTGGCATATTGGAATATGTGACAAATGTGTGTGTATAGTTTGCTACTAGTTCCCCACATTCTCTCCAGCAACTAGTCCCGTCTAAGGGGTAACGTTTCCCATACTTATGTGGCGTAATGAAGTATCTCATGCTCACTTTCCAGGCAAACTCCCTCTCGTATTTTGATTGTGATGTGTGAAGGTTTCCGGTTAGTGACTCGTTCCATTCTTCTGCTCATATGATCATTTCCAATTCTTTTTCCCATTTTTCTTTTACATTATTTTCTACAATAGTGAGTTTTTGTAATATTTTGTGGATATTTGAAAGGTTTTCTTTTACTTTTCAATCAAGTATTGTATTAAGTCATTTTTTGATTTATACTCCTCTAGATATTTCATAAGGTAACTTCTTACCTGTAAATAGTTCAAAAAATGTGTTTGTTCTAGATCATATTTGGAGGCTATCATTTCAAATGAATTTATTGAGTATTTTGTGAGTAGTTGAGAGTATGTCACTAGCCCTTTACTAGCCCAGTAATCTAAGATTTTATCAGTTGTGTTTGGAATAAAATCTGGGTCATGCACCATTTCCCTGAGGAGTTCACCATTTATTTTTAGGCTTTTGTATATACATTTCCAGTATGTTACAGTATTTAAGATACATTGGCTCTGTCCTGTATGTTTTTTCCATGCTGCTTTTCCTATAAATGGTAATGTCCCAATTAATATCATAGCCATTTCTTTTTCTATATTGATCCATTTAGCTTCTGTATTCCCTTTTATCCACTTCATTATTGTGTGAATTTGTGTTGCATGAAAATAATTTTGTAGATTTGGAACACCTCTGTTTTCTGTTATTCCAAATAAAGTTAGAAATAATTTTAGTCCAAACATTAATTTGCAATCCTGGCACTAGTATTGGTAATTCTTGGAATAGGAATAAAAATTGTGGGAGGACCATCATTTTTATTGTTTCTACCCTGCTTAATATTTTGTCTAGTATTATTCTCCATCTGTTCAGATCCTGTCTTACTTTCCAAGACACAGTAGTTATTCTCATATAATCCATCTAGATTCTTACTGATATTGATACCCAGATATTTCATTTTATTTGTATCCCATTTAACTTAGTATTCATCTTTCAATGCTTGGCTAACTTGTTTTCCTATTGTTAAAGCAAGAGAAAGAGGAAGGGGACGGAAATCTGGTCGAAAAAAAGGACATGGCGGAATTTCCAGCAGCACCGTAGCAATCCCGGAAGTGGAAGGTTGAGGATATAGACTAATTAGAAAATAAGAGAACAACTTAATATCACTAACAAAATGGTAAGTTATAAGATGGCTTGAAACATTTGAGCGACAGATGGGCTCTACTGCTTTCTAGCCCATAAGTCCTTTCCAAATCAGCTTTAGACTACCAAACTTCTGTCAAATAGCCAAGCAGTAATATGTGGCCCAGTAGCCATGTTCAAGTAAGAGTTAATATTGACAAATGGTTAATTCATATTGATACATAGTTAATATTTTTGGAATGTATTACCATAATTGTTACTACCACTATTTACTATGCAAATGCTGGCTGGTTCATGTGATTTCCAACACTGATGTTGCTGTGAGTATTGTATTATGTGGTTTTGGTGGAACAGTTCAGAGGGACGGACCGAACAGTTTCTTTGCCCAAGCGGTCACTCTGTTGAACACTCAGGAATAGCCCCCACCCTCCCACTGAACAAAGTCAACCACCACTGTTCTACTCATCTACCTCATGTCTATTTCAATCCTACAATTACAGTATTGTTATTAATATATTACCATTGTACTGATCAGCCTTGCATTGTATTCATATTTATATCCTAAAATCTCAGTCTATTGACCAATATTGCACTATTCCTTCCCTCTCTTTTGTATATTTTTTGTAAAATTGTAAATTATATTGTATTGTCATACTGTACACTCTTTTTTATATTCTTACCATCATCTCTGTTTTTATTCTTAGTATGTTAAGTGTTGTACTTTGAGAGCAAAGATTACCGGAATCAAATTCCTTGTTTGTCTATGCAAACCTGGCCAATAAAGCTGCTACCACTGATCATGTATCACTGGACATATAATATAATACAAACAGCAACATAAGTGTTGGACATAATGAAGCAGCCAACATTTACCAAAGTACTAGTCTCGTGTCTTTGTTTCGCCCTTTTGTGCTCTCTGCGTTGTGTTCTGGCGACAGATGAGGCAGGAGACAGTGCTGGATTTTCGGTGCTTTAATCTGTGTATTCTGTAGTTTAACAAAAAGGACAGGACATAACTTGTGTGGTCGCCACTGTACATCTGTTTAGATCCTCTGACAAAAGAGCAGAATGAATGCAGTAAACAAGGTCTTTTACCATTACTCTATTCTACTGACAGGCTTGCTTAGCAACGGCCTTAGCAGCAGCCTTAGCAACGGTCTTAGCTTGCTAGCGTTAGCCGTCTATCTAATTACAGAACAAACTGAAAAACTTGAGATTGGGCATTCAAACCACTGTATAAATCACACAGGACAAATCAGACATTACAGATAACAGAAAACATTAGTTTAGTCACGTTCAAATTACAATTAATATATTTTATAAACTTTTATTAAAGGAGCTTGACGAATCAATAACCTACCTCCGATCATATCAGTAAACGTACCTTCGTCATCACGCTGACCACGTCCACACACACAGTCACTCTCCAAAAACACACAGGTAGGAGGTCAAATCCCTGAATTAAAAGATTTAATGGAAATGAGAGGATATTTTGGTGGAATACATATGACTGTCTACATCACCTGTTACACTCGCATGTCCAGCTCTATCTCCACAGCGCTGTGGAGTCAGGTCTGACTACACCACAGATGCATTCGGGGATGGGAGAAAAAAAAAAACGCAAAACTAATCACAATCATTTTGGGCGGCGCTAATCTCCGGACGCAGCGGCGGTGGTTCTGCTAAATAATCTCAGGAAGGAACTTGTTGTGGTGGAACAATCGCACCCCGCAAAAGAAAACGCCACATACAATATTAAATTAACTGTTGACACATTACAGTAACGTGAGCTATTTAAACTAGCTGGGTACATGGTTAAACCTCATTGGCTCTTACCTAATCATTGTAAGAAATTCTTAAAATATTAACTACCGTATCAATATAAATTAACCACTTTTTAATAAACTAGTTAAATGTTGTATTAACATCAAAAACATAAACACAGCCTATAATTGCAGCCTCTATATTTGCCACTGTTCATCGTGTAATTCCATTATACCCACTGCTATAATTATTATTATAATTATCATTATCATTATTATTATTATTAGCCATTAACACTCAAAATACTACCACACTCTATCTGTAAAGTGTCCTGAAATAACTCCTGTTATCATTTGGCACTATATATAAAGTTGAATGGAACTGAATTTAACGAACCCCCTTAATGCACCTATAGAAATCCAGCTCCACACATGCCAGAATTAATCCACAAATTTGAAACTGCAGGAGGTGTAATTGTTATATTCTATTTTAACCAAAAGGCTAAACATCAAATTTAGTAAGTATTTTAGATGTGTGTTCGTTATAGTCTCTGCACACTATGGTGAATCAACATTCCTTTTCTAAATCTGGAAATATGAAATCAAGTAGTGTGTTTTGGTACCAATGCATTGTAACACCTGGAAAAATGTTGGCCACTGCGTAGAGGAAAGCTCTTCCATTTTATTCTGATTCCTCTGTAGCACTGCTGTACCCAAGAGTCACTGGACATTATTGTCAAGTGTGTATATGTGTGTGTGTGTGTTCGTGCATGTGTGAGTCACTGTAAGACCAGAAGGGGTTTTCCACATAAAAAGGAACTCAGTGACCTCATGGTGATATTGTAGTCACGTGGCGCTACAACAGGCAGCCAGACTCATGCTCACACACACACACACACACACACACACACACACACACACACACACACACACACACACACACACACACACGTGCATATACAGAGAGGGACACATATAGGACAATATGAAAACAAAATAGGGTTAGGGTTGAAAAATACAAACATGTAGACATTAGTACATGAGCCACTGAACACAACCACATTTATAATGGTATTTGAACAAAGCACACACAGGCATAAGAACACATGTTTATTCACTGAAATGGGCACCATGTGCACGGCAAAAAACACACAGACATAGAGGCACAAAAGTGTGCATCCACAAACACGTACGGGTGTACACATGCAGAATTACTTGTTTAATGGAATGTCAAAATGTGTGAATGCATACAGCATATGGCAGACACAGACACACAGGATGATTACATGAACAGAGATAGGTGGGCACATACACATGTTGACAGGAACACAACACTGCAATACAGAGACAGGCACATATAGCTAGACACATAAGTATACACACACACACACACACACACACACACCATTCTGAATGTAGCGAGGACCACCGATGCAAAATGACTGCAAGACAACGTCCTCTCACAGTGGCTCTGTACACATTCCAAGAAACGTCCATTTTCATTTGCTCAATTCTAAAGCCAGTTAATTTACATGAATGTGTGTGTGTGTGTGTGTGTGTGTGTGTGTGTGTGTATATATAATGTCCTTTTGTTGTGAGTAAGGAGTCTAGACAGGGGTACCTAGTGTCAGTATGGTGTCACAGCATCAGATGTGCTGTAGTGCTGAATAAAGTTCTGCTTCACCGTTGGCCGACTGATGCAAACAGAAGGGGATTGTGTTTACGGTATGTAGGTTGCCTTGTAACATATTCTTATTTAAAACTCAAAAACCATGAAGGCCGTTAAAAACCAACAGGCCTTGTAATTTCCACTTTGTCACTGTATTGAAGTAGTTCATTGTTATTTAAGTGACCGAAAAGTAAAAAGTTACTTTTTGGGGTATTGGGGTATTACTGTATGTGCAAGTGTCAAGATAATGTATGTATGTTTAAGTGTTATCAGTCGTTCATCAACATTTACTGACCTATTGTACTGTAGTGTACAGTTTTAAGGTACTTTGCTTGTGTATGTAAATGTTATGCTACTTTATACGTATACACTTTTTATTCCAATAGCTACACTTATTTGGCAGCTACAGTTACTAGTTACTTTTCAGATTTTGCAGAACAAATATGAACATGTCAAATATGACATATTGTTATACAATAAATTACTCTTCAGCATATAAAATATTTAATGATTCATACACAAAATTCTGACAACAATGCTAAAGCTAGTATTTTCTCCTTTAGAAATTTCCATTGACTGAATTTCTGTTTGTGTTTTGGCCTGTGTGTTGGTATCAACTGCCCAGTTTCAGGGTTGCCAGATATACCTGTAAAAACGTAAACCCTACAGCTGTAGTACAGCAATGGAAGCTGCAAACAAACAACAGGATCAACGGAAATAGAGTCATTCTACCCGCCCTAAAAAACCTCAGTTTCTAAACAGTTGCGTGACCAGAGACGTAACAAACCTTGGGTCAATTTTGGAGATGTATTTGAAAGATGGAGACAGCTTAGAGCCCAATAGGACTCTGAGTTGGCTAATTTCCTCCTGAACAGGTAAGCATTGGCTTCAGGCTAATTCATCACAGCTACAAGGGACAGGAATTTTATGTTATTTCAACATTTTTGTACTCACATTGAATTTTATAGCTAGAGTACCCGAGTTGGTTACTCGCAAAAACAATTGAGACATAGCCAGTAAAGTGATCCCGACTGGTCCTGGCTAACGCCGCCATGCTAACATACCATAACTGCTAACGGAGGACCAGGCAAGTGGGCCACGGCCGCCATCTTGGATAACAGTTATGACCAGTCGAACAACGAACGCCGTGCAACCACTAACCAGTAACATAGCTCAAACACAGCGTTTGTGATTCGACTGGTGATGACTGTTATCCAAGATGGCGGCCGCATGTAAACAGTAACGCTACTGTCTTTATAATCTATCTTTGTAATAAACTGTCTGTACACTTACAAAATTCTCAATGCTTTGGTTTGCATGTAGGGACCCTCATAATGGTACCGTTTAAGTGTGATGCTATTTTGAGCTTTGTTAGTGGTGTAGAAATAGTGATTTACCCTGTGCCCCGAAAGCTAGCGTTAGCAGCTAAACACCGGTTTGCGGTAGCTAGTTTCAAGCTACAGACACATTTGATTAGCGTGAAAACAGATCCCAGAGAACGTTCGACTCGGTACACATATGTTATTAACCCCTAGGTTCATTTTGCGCCGGATTTGTCTTTTAATCACACTGTCACAAATGTGGACAAAAATGTTTAGGTTGGGTCCAGTAGTATGCAAGATTAGCTGCAGACACACACACACACACACACACACACACACACACACACACACACACACACACACACTGTGCATATACAGACAGGGACACATATAGGACAATATGAAGAAAAATAGCATATACAATATGTGTGAGTATTAGTGTTTCTGTATAATTTTGTTTTGTTTTGATAATACAACTTTAGTTAACCGTGGTATACAACTTACAAGGACTGTGAGCAATATTCTTCTAAAAATAAAAGAGAAACCAGAGCCCGAAATGAACATGATAATCATGGTGATACAGTCACAGTTAACTAGTGCAGACCTAGACTCATGTCTGCAACATGGCATCATTTCTCCGTCTAGAGAAATTAAGAGCTTTGGTTTTCAGTCTTTTGTATTTCTGCCTTGACCTGGAAGAATAACACTTTTCAAAATATTTGAATTCTCAATATATTTCATTTTTATGTAATGCATTTTAGTCATCTTGAACAATCAAATGTTATGACTAAATGCATCATGGGGAAAGGATTGGATTCCCTGTGCTCTTCTCTGCCATGGGTCAAAGACTGCAAGTCTGTACTTTAAGCAGCTTATGTCTTACCCTTTGGGAGCTTGTGGCGGTTCTCTGTCAGCCATACAAACAGTTTGGCAAAGTGGCAGTTGCAAAGCCAGGGGTTGCCATCCAGACGCAGCATCCGGAGGGAGGGCAGTGATTCCAGGACCATGACGTCCAGGGCTGTGAGACCATTCCTCTCCAGCTCCAGCTCCCTCAAAGAAGTCAGCCCCGTGAAAGCGTCCCTGCCTACCATGTTTAGGTAGGGATTGTTCCCCAGCCGTAGTTTGATCAGACTCCTGGACTCCCCAAATGTTCCCGAGGAGATTTCCGTCAGGTTGTTGCTCCCCAGGTCCAAGAAGACTAATCTAGAGGAGGTGCTCAGGGTACCTGGCTCCAGCTGGGAGAGGGAGTTATTCCTCAGGTCCAGGTAGACCAGATCGCTGTAGAGGACCAAGAAGTCGGAAGGGATCCAGGGAATCCAGTTGTTGGATAGCAGGAGTCGGCGAACACCCAGAGGGATGGGGTCTGGGACTCTGGTTAGACCTCGGTTGGTGCAGTTCACAGTGTGGTGGTCTGGACACAAACAGCTGGATGGACAGATGTGGCCTCGCGTAAGCAAGGTGGAGGAGATCAAGGCAAGGAAAGGCTGCAGCCAGTTAATGCATGGTATCATTGTCGAGGGGGCGGCAACGTTAACTAGGAGATTGGGGGGGGGGTCTCAGCATGGGGTGAGAAGGAAGGTCAGGGAGACGGACAGATAGAAAGGTGAAGATCACAGGAGGGGGAGGGGAAGGAAAGGCCGGCCGATGTAGATTCAGCGTGGCGCTGGCATCCTGTCGTGCTCTCTGCACCGCAACGCGAGAAGAACCCGAAAAGCCATGGAGTAGCCGGGGAGCTTTGTATTCCAGGAGATCATGTAACAAGCAGTCTGGATCAAATAGCAGCCTGCTAGCTTTGAGGTAAGAGAGGGGAGGAGCAAAAGAGAGAGTGTGCAAGAGAGCGGGAAGGGGGGGTTGATGTGAAAGGGGAGAGGATTAACACTGATGTAAATAGAGGCGAGGGGGGGCGGGGCGTGTGTGTGTGTGTAGACTAGCAGGGACAGCCCTCCCTGCTTCATTAGTCAGCTCCTGAGGTAAAGCCCTGTCATCAGTCGGATCAGTGGAGCAGAACCACAGGCAGAGTCCTCATTGACTGAAATCCTGTCAGTCCTACAGTGTGGTTCTTTACACAGGCAGCCCCGAAGTCAAGATGAGGATGCCATCACCATTTGTGACTCACGGAGTCTGTGACGCAGTATTCTGGAATCACCGCCGTTTCCGCCCTTCCTCCTCCTTCAGTCCCTTTTTTCTTTTTCCTCACCTTTACTATAATTGCTGAATGGGGATGGAAAAGAACTAGTTTCTCATCCTAGTCCCATGAAACCGGTAGACATGATGTGCAGAAGCATTCACAGCAGCTGCAGCTTTTTGCAGTATCATTCCTACGGGCTAATCATAAACAGCTGTAATAAAAGAGAAAACAAATGAGTTCATGAATATCAATCTTAGTTTGATGCCCTCAATACAGATAGTATCTCAGAGTTTAAGACATTAGAATCACAGCATATGCAGGATCCGAAGAATATTAGACTCAAAAATGCAATGATTGTCTGTAAGGCAGAATTACAATCAATTATTCATGGCAGCATTTGCACTGTTCAGACTCTGCCGAAAGTAGTGTGAAAGTGGCGATAAAGGCAGAATCCTCAATGTTAAAACAACTGCAAAATCGGCAATCGATATCACATATATGTGACAGCATTGGTGCGGTCATCCACAAACAATCACAAATGAATAAAGCTTTCAGAGACTTTTATTCTAAACTTTATCAGACAGTGCCATAAACGAGATGGATATGGAATCTTTCTTTCAGGATATCTCCCTACCAACATTAAAAGAAGAGGAGAAAGAAAGTATAGAGGCACCTGTTACAGAACCAGAAATATGTTCTGCTTTGAAAGCCTTTCCAACAGGGAAAGCACCGGGTAACGATGGCTTCACCATAGAATCTTTTTTAAATGCTTCCAAAATAATGTATCTTCACTGCTTACTCTGTTATTCATTGATATATTAACTAAGCATTCTATGCCACTGACTATGCGCCAAGCCACTATTTTTCTGCTGCCTAAGCCTGGTAAGGATCATTCTCAAATGTATGCCCTATTAGTATGTTAAACAATGGAGACCGCCAGTTCTACATCAATACACATTGATCAAGTAAGGTTTATTAAACTTTGACTTGCCTCTAACAATATGAGAAGACTCCTCCAGGTAATGGCGATAGCATCCAGCCATAGCCTGTCGCTGGATGCTGAGAAAGCCTTAGATAGGGTAGAATGGCAATACCTGTTTTATGCTCTGTTGAAATTAGGTTTTGGACCTGTTATTATCAGCTGGGTGAAGGCCCTCTATAACAACCCTATTGATTCAATTAAAACTAATGGCATTATATCTGAACCTTTCCAACTCCTAAGCTCTACCCGGCAGGGTTGTACCGCCTCACCATCCCTCTTTATTTTAACCCTAGGACCTCTAGCATGTGCAGAGAGGAA
The DNA here is from genome assembly GCF_004354835.1 of Perca flavescens. NCBI lineage: Eukaryota > Metazoa > Chordata > Actinopteri > Perciformes > Percidae > Perca > Perca flavescens. The sequence goes on from NC_041337.1 coordinate 2,909,444, forward strand.
AACCACTGGCATCAAAATTGGAGGTTGTGATTTTGAAAGTTTTGGAAAGTTTTTAGGATATGAGGTGAATTTCAATAAGAGCGAAGCCATCCCATGAAACCACATGACCTATCCGTCACATCTTGGTATTGCCCATGTTCAATGGAAACCATGAGATGTCTAGGAATCAACATTAAGACTCCCATAGATGAGATTTTTGATTGAAATGGTCCTCTCCTTCTTAAGACTATCGGACATGATATCAAGAGACGGACTGTCCTACACATTTCATTATGGGGCAGAACAGAAGTCAATAAAATTTGTATTTTACCAAGATTATTATTTCTTATATCAGCGATACCTCTTAAATTCCCGCCTTACTGGTTCAAAGAAATTGACAATTTATTCACAGATTTCCTGGGTATGAATTAAAACCCAGAATCAGCTACATAAGATTAACCAGACCTAAGAAAAGTAGTGCATTTGGGAGTTCCAGATGTTTTTTTTTTTCCTATAATCTTGCTTATAATGCTAGGTTTCCTTTGTTATGGGCCTATACATGTAAGAGTGAACTAGGTAGTTGGATTGAGGAAAACATTTTATCTGAAAACACTAGAGGAAACTACCTTTATGAAGCGTAGTATGTAATGATGTCATGTTCAGGGTTAATACAACACTGTATGTATCAGAGCAGGACCCACACTGGAGGTTTTTGGCACATACCATTATCCATATTTGCATATAAAAATAAAAGTCTGGTATGGATAAATAGCAATTGATTTTTTAAAACTTATTTTGTTCACGTTTGTCTTAAACATAGCATAACTTTTGATCAAATGGGGAAATGTATCTAAGTGATTTCTTTTCATATTTTGGGTTAGAAAAGTCTTTATCATGAAAAATTATAAGCCTAATGTATATTTATCTGTATAGTCCTAATCTCAATTTTACAAACAGTTTTTTTTCAACCAAAGTGAGCTCATAACTGGTCTAAGCATAACTCCTGAACTTTAATTAATTATATACACCATAAACACTGTGACTACCATCACTGTCCCCCTCATAAGAAACTGCCACACATCTTTGTGGACATAAACCTCAAACAGCATTTAAACTTGGGTTGTTGGGTTACATTAAATACATTTTTAATGAACCTGTTTCATGAGTTATTTACAGTAATTTGGTTTGAATGTGCATGTGCATTTGGTCAGTGTAGAATCAATGGATTACTAATTCTAAATCCCTCAGTCTTCTGTTTGCTAGTGATGTCAGGCAAGCAAAAAAAAAAAAAATATATATATTACATAAATATCCTTAAAGTCTTACCAAATCATAGTCTCTGCTCTGAGAAAAGGATGACAACAGAAATGAATGCATGAAGTGCTCCCGCTCTGATCTCTATCATGTAAGAAAAGTAGGTCACACCAAGGGCCACATTAGGAAGAGGCAGCTGACTACACTGAAGTCAATCCAGTCACAGTGACTGTCATTTCATAGGCTGGCTCAGGAACAGAGCAGGGCTGGGCTGGGATGTTTAGGCGACCACAGTAGAAATGACACCCACTGGCCCAAAACAATTCATTACATCAATCATTGCAAAAAGAACTGCTGTAAAATGGTGAATACATTTTTCACAGGCACCCAGACTCCATCCTTCCTTTCTCCTGCTGCTATCCGGCAAGCTGTTCCCTGGTGTCCTCTGCAAGAACACAGGGGCCAAATCGCTGCTTTATCACCTCACTTCATTAAATTGTATACAAATATATATAGATAGATAGATAGATAGATAGATAGATAGATAGATAGATAGATAGATAGATAGATAGATAATTAAGTTTTTCTTTATTATAAACCTTTACATTGCAGTCCTTTCTGCACATTACAATTTCAACATCACTCCAGTCAGCTGCCCAACCGATTACTTCTGCTCCCTCTTATTGTAGGGTATGAGCTTACCCACCACTTTATTTTTAGCTATATTGGCCCTTACTTGTGGATCGTTGTTAATGACGTCTTCACATCTGCTGAGGAAGTCAGCTATCTCATGTCATCCCAATTTCATGCCATGGTTGAATGCTCTCAACACCCTCTTGTATCTGTTGACGATCTCTATTGGGCTACTGGCTGCAAAAGTAGAGAAAAGTTCATAAAGATAAACTTGTCAATCATTTGACAACTACTTCAAATAAGCCCACAGCATAAAGAGGGGTATGTATCCCTATGAGATGATCAAAAAACAGTTAAGCCTGTAGACATTTGATGGGATTAAACTATAAAACCTAAATAATGGCACAAGCTATAAAACCTAAATAATGGCACAACCAATAATTTGCCATATCCAATTCTCCTTCCACAGATGTGACTGATGTCTTTAACCATCTTGAGTATTTGTAGTTCACTTTTAACGCAAAATAAAAAAATTGGTTAGGCTTCTTTGGGTGTAGTTTAGGTAAAAGTGATGTGCTTCAAGGGGAAGCTTATTCTAAATATTAAAAAATAAAGCTCCTTTTATCCAGAGTGCTATATATCCATCCAGATAATTTTGGTGTACTCTCACAGTGCCAGACCTACCTCCACAGCGCAGTTTCAGCACTCTGGTAAGGTCTGGCTATACTGTTTTATCCCAGATATAGCAGTCGTGGGGGAGGGACATCTGGCACGTGAGAGACATGCCGGATGTCAGGCTTCAACCCAGCAAGGTACATCTGTTGTGCCAGCATTGGGGTGGCAGTAGCTCAGTCCGTAGGGACTTGGGTTGGGAACCAGAGGGTTGCTGGTTCAAGTCTGGAGAGATGCCAGTTCACCTCCTGGGCACTGCCAGGTGCTCTTGAGCAAGGCACTGTACCGTCCCCCGTCCCCCCCCAAACTGCTCAGGGCGCTGGTCCAGCACTGGCAGCCCACTCACTCTGACATCTCTCCATTTGTGCATGAATAGGTCCTGAGCATGTCTGTGTGTATTTCAGGCCTGTGTGTAGTGATTTCTAACAAACAGAGTGTAAATTGTAATTTCCCCACTGGAGATCAATAACCTATATAAATTATTATTTAAATTATAAAATTAGTTTCGGAGTGATTTGCAGAGGTTTGAGATATCGGCTTTAATACAATGTGGCTCAATGCACCAAGAATAACATTTGAAATTTCCACACCTTTTTCAGAAAGCATGACATAATAACAATAATCCATAGACCTCGTTGTGAACAGTTAAGAACTTTGTTGGAAAATAGTTCCCAATAAAACTGCTCATAATCCGATTTTGAGATTATCCTGTGTAACCATGTCATGATTTCTGCAAAGAAACATTGCTGTTGAGTTTTTCCAATATATGTTTTGACGAAACAAACCCACTGTTATTCCTCTACGGTTGATATCTCCGAACCTCACCCAACGACACTGCTGCAATCTGGATGGATCAATAGCACTCCGGGAAAGAGTAAAAACATGTTGTTGTTTTTTTGCTTTTGGTGAACTTTCCTTTAAATGTTATATCCTTAATGAGTAAAAACCACTTTGGTCATGAAGTGGTTTGCATTCCAATCTAAAATTCAAACCTAAGTTGAAATGTTGGACTTTGTCACCTCTTTTGCCAAGTGATGTCCTTCCTTTTGCCATCTTCTTCTTTTGTCTTCTTTTCTTTTTGTCCTTTTGGATGTAGCTCTTTTTTGTGTGCTTTTTGAGGCTTCTTTTTGTGCCGTTTTTTTCTTCTTCTCATCCTCATGAAGATGAGGAGGAGGAGGCAGATGAAGAGGAGGAGGCAGATGGCGATGTCGTTTGGTTTTACTCCGTCCCTACAGCAGTGTTTTTGGCTAAAACAATAGGAAATAGTATCAATAAAATAATAGTGTTAATATTAACATCAAATAGCGTACCCACAGTTTAAAAAAAATTCAATTACGGCTTAACTAGGGTTAACTACAATCTTGTAGTGAAAATTGCATTATAAATTTAAATTTGGAGGAAAGTGAAAATGCTATTGTGAGATCACATGTATTTTAATTTAGTCTGTCAAATGCTTCCAAAGTTTAATACTTCAAAAAATATAATCTAGTTAGCGTGCAATTACTTACTACAGCAAAATATAATATGCAGCATAGGAAGAAAAACACCTGTCCATGTCCTTTTTCAAGCGCTTTATTTGTCTTTTCAGCAAGCCTTCTTTTATCTTTGCCTTTTGGAGCAGCACTGAGGCTGTTGGAGACATATCGATGGCTGTTGGTTAATAGCGAACCTGGTGATTTTAAACCAGCTCTGTGTGATTACAAATGTTCCAACACGATTTCCACTGAACAATTCCGAAATTTTAAACTTCTCATTAGATTATCTTAGACCATATTTGACATCTGAGTACAATAGTCTGCCCTCAGACAAATGGCATTGACCTATTGTGACCATTCAGTCTACGTGATTACGCAGACATACATTTTTGAAAATTTATGATAACTACATCACTGCATAACTCAGACAATCTAAATATTTGGTATTTGGTTACTCGTGATGCTATGTATACATGAAAACTATTTACCACATTTGTATGGTAATTATAAAGTTATAACACCATGTTATAACTTTATAATTACCAACATTTTGATTTTTATAGAGAAATGGACATCATTTAAAAAAAAACAAATTGAAATACCAGAAAATTTGAAATTTCCAGACTAGGTCATTATGACAAATGTATTGTCCATGTATAGATTTATTTTTAGGTTTCGTCACTGCATGGCTGTAAGGAGATGCAGTAATTGCCACCACAAATACAAAGTTATTCCTCAAGGGGTCATAAATGGCCACAGCAAAATATAAAAGATTGTATTGAAATCTGTTCCAGTTATGGCACCAACGGTAAGCATCTGTGGACGCAGTGGTGGGGGTGAATCCATACTCATGGGGATATAATCATTTTATAACTCAGGAAAGTTAATCAATTGGCAGCATTCTGTGTTTTAATAGTCAAATAATTACAGTAAATATTAGTTATACATCACCATGTGAATAATTACCATTTCTAATATGTGTCCAATTTGAATATTTTGACAGTACGGACGTGGAAGAATGTCTGGTGGGTGGAAAAGGAAGAAGTGGGTGTTTGGGATGCTTGGTGTGAAGCACAGAGGACAGAGGACCATGCCTGTTCTCCGGCTGCTGGAAAGACGGACCAGACGAGGGCTGGTCCCACAGATTCTCCACCACGTGTGTACAATAAACTGTTAATTTACAGCACTACTAATAATAAGTAAACAATATTAATTATAATTTCATTGTTTGTTAACTGTAAAATGACAAGTTAAATAACAATTAACTAAATATTAATTAACTCTCAATTTACCATCTATTAATGATGGTTATTATAAAGTGTTACCGCTCATTCTGCTGGCGGTTGTGAGGATCTACAATGCTCTAAGGAAAGGCCCGCCCTTCAATAGCAAAAAACTTTGAACGGTTTCACAATGTCTGAGTTGAAAACGCATCTTGTTGTCACGTAAGGGCCCTGTTCATGTTGCACAAATATTTGACAGTTTTTCTCGATTGCTTAAACACATTTCTTGAAACTATTTGACCTCACTTTGACCTCAGACGGGACACACAAGCCGTCACAACATACACACTAAAACTTAGTTTTACACACTGGTGTAATAAATTCAAAAACAACTGTTAACTGTTACAAAACCAGTGGTTACATTGGCACATTTTATTCATTAACGTATTACCGTACTACACAGTAAAAAATTAAAAATTATTCTGCATCAACATCACGTCTTTGCTCTGGGTCAGGCCAGAGAATCTCGTCCACATCACAGGCTATATTGGCCCTAGCCAGGCAGCGGGGGTAAAATCCTCTTGCATGCCTGATCCATCCCTGGCACGCATCTACTGATATGTCTAGGCAGGCTTCTTCCATGGCCTGAAGAAGGTGAACACGCAAATAAGGTTCTCGGTCATACACTTTCCACCGCCATGCCGAAAAAAACTCCTCTATTGGGTTAAGAAATGGAGAGTATGCAGGCAGAAAGAGGTTGGAAAATATTGGGTTATCGGTAAACCAGTCACGAACCAGAGCAGCGTGATGGAAGCTGACGTTATCCCAAACAACAACATAGTGAGGGTGCTCTGGTTGTGCTGGTTCCCTGTGGTCCAGCTGGAACATATGCTCTCTTAGACTGTCAAGGAATGCAAGAAGGAGCATAGTATTATAGGGTCCTAGACTGGCATGGCTGTGGAGTACCCCTCGTTGGCTGAATGCGCACATCGTGACATTCCCTCCACACTGACCAGGGACATTTACAATAGCCCGATGGCCGATTATATTCCTCCCCCTTCTCCTTCTTTTGGTGAGGTTGAAACCAGCCTCATCCACAAAGATAATTTCAGGTGGAACAGGCCAGCCTTCAATCTTAAAGATTCTCTGCAAAACACATCAAAACACAATAGATTATATCACGACCCTGAAGCACAGTTCAAGAGAGCACAAATGGCAGCATAAACTGCTATACTGTGATGGTGCACAATACTTCATACAATATCAAAAGTCATACCTGAACATATTCCACTCGTTGGTCAGAGTTTCGTTCAAAAGGGACGTGGTACACCTGTTTCATCCGGAACCGATGCTTTCGGAATATGCGATCAATTGTGGAAAGGCTGATGGAATGTATTCCTTCAAAATGATTATTATCCTCAATCACTCTCCTTTGAATCTCTCACAGGCGGATTACATTATTGGCAATTGGATTTATTTAGTATTACAGAAGCATAGTACAACAGTGCATGTGATGTCACAGCACTCAAAAGTTACTGTACAGAGCAGTCGTACTGTAAGTACACCTACCTGTTTTCCTCCATGAAGGTTCTGATGATGGAGGCGACGGTGAAGCGACTCAAATTAGGCTGGACTCGTTGCCCAGCCTCCCTCATGGTCATGCCATGGACAAGAACATGGTCCACTAAAGTGGCTCGAATTTCCTTACTCCTCCTCCACCTCGTCTTTCACCACGTCCTCCTCTTCTACCTCGTCCTTCACCACGTCTTCCTCCTCTCCCTCCTCGCCTTCCTCCTTCACCAAGTACTTGTCCTCCTCCTTCTCCTTCTCCTTCTCCTTTTTGGTCGTTTTCTTTCCTATCGACAGTACTCTGTGACGATCAAGATTCAGGTAAAAATCGGCCAGAATTCTCCTTTAAGACTACAATACGATACAACTTAATTGTCAGTTCACACTGAAATTCATTTTGGGTTCCCAAGAAGCTCCGCTCAAAATAAGAAATAAAATACACCCAGAGCTAGACAACAATTACACATACAGTATAGTACCAAAGAAAAAAAAAAAAACTAGAAAAATGCTTTATAAATGCAAAACAAAACAAAGCAGCTCACCTGGTTCTGGAGTCCATAGAGAGTCCATATATTTGGTGGAAATTAAGCTTGTAGTTTTGATACACATGTAAGGTTTAGAAGTGGAGTTAAGTCAGTCAATTGTAAAGCTCAGAATTTAATATAATTTACATTTGAGTTCATTTACTAGAAATGTATTTAAAATGTTTAGTCAGTTAATCATTTACATATTTATGTTACACAATTATTAGTTACATATTTACATGTTTACATATTTAACACAGTCAGGATATTCTGTTGAATATGCCTCTCTGAAGTTCTCGCTTCTGATTGGTTAGGGCAGTCACGTGAAAGGTCTGAATGAGGAAGTGTTGTTGTTGTTGTGAGTGGTGTTCAATAAAGTACCGCTTGAGAAAATGATCCGTCTCCATCCTGCTGTTTATTCTCATAAGGAGTGATCCACCACCACATACCGAACCCTCACGTTACACACATAACAATTTTAGTAGACAAATGGAGGACGTTTGAAAAACGATCATGTAATATATTGAGTAATGTGTAAATGGAATTCACCCCTTCGACAGATTCATATGTATGTAATGTTATATTGTGTGTATATCATATACTTTACGCGTATATTGTCATTAGGTCAATGCGAGTTGTGTGCACAGTTTGATTTGTCACAGTGCATGTTCTTATATGGGGTGCTGGAGGAATGCTCGTGGGGATCCACATAAACAAGCATTGCAGGGGCGGATCTACAGGGGGGCAAGGGGGGGGCAGCTGACCCCCCACTGTAGGGCCTTGCCCCCCCAGCTGCCCCCCTAACTTTGGTGTTCAAAAAACTTTGCTTGTAAAAACAAACTGCCACTATGTGCACAGGCTTCTTAAAACATTGAAACAAACAATTAATTGACATTAGTTCATAATAAATAATAATTGTAAATGTAATCTTAGCCCCCTGCCCCTCAAATACTTAGCTACGTCCCTGCATCAAACGTCCAGAGCGGCGTTCGCACATTCTGGCTCGCACACAGCGAGTCTGCTGCGGGGCGGTGGCCCTGCATCCCGGCAAAGACTGGAGCGACCGAGCTGCCCCCCCGAGCCTCTGAAGGTGAAGTCAGCTTCCCCAGGTGAAGTTAAAACACACGTTTCATCTAAAGTTAAATTTGTAATAAATGTAATGTCTGCTAAAGGCGAGTCAGCATCAACAACAGCGCGTCCATTACGTTAGCCAAAAGTCAAATCGCTCCCTCCTGGTTTGTAAGCGCATTCTGCTGTTTGATTAGTTTGATTTCAGTAAAGACAAGAAGAGCATAATACAAAATATTACAAACTGGCATGTTTGAATTCATAACGTTTACAGAGGGTCGCCGTTTCGGTGGCGTTACGTTACAACACGCTACAAAGTGCTTGCTGAGACTGATCATTTGTATATGATTAGTTAAGGAGTATTATAAAATCCACTTCCTCTCACATATCACGACAATAACGCTGCACAAATTAAACCAGGCAACATCCTTTACTGTCAAACTGGGAAAACAACAAACACAAGTCTAAACATAACTGATGTGTGCATGTAATAAATCTCGTCTGATGTTATGTTTTTTAGGCTACTTATATTAGCTACAGGGCCATACAGTGTAATGTAATAGAAGAATAACCAGAGCTTTTCACATCTTGACTTTTGCAGGCCAGAGTAGCTGGAGATATTAGCTGAAGCCTAAAAGTGGGGATATTGCCAGCCAAGAAAATCCTGAGATGTGCACAGGAGGAAGAGGAGGAGGGAAATGAAGAAGGAGAAGACAGGAAACTGGAGAGACCAGGCAGGTCAGAGCAGGAGAAGACCACAGAAGGAGATGCAGAAATGAGTGAAAGAGAAGAGGGAAAGGAAGAATTGACAGTGAGGGATGAAGAGGAGGCTGCAGGATCAGAGAGAGGGACAGAGGCAGAGAGAGATCAGGAGGAGGCAGATGAAGATGACAGAGAGGAAGAGGAGGCTGCAGTTACCCCTGGACCATATGGTTGGTTTATATTCTCCTTACATATAAATTGCAGTACAGTAACATAACATGTCGTGACATGACGTGTTTTCAGTTTTTGGCTATTTCCATTCTGTTGTATATGTTATAGGGTTAGATATGTAAATATTTACATATACAACAGTTCACTCTTCTCAAGACACTTTACAGATAGAGTAGGTCTAGACCACACTCTTTAAGTTTCAAAGACCCAACAATTCTCCAAAGAGCAAGCATTTGGTGCAACAGTGGCGAGGAAAAACTTCCTTTTGGGCAGAAACATCAGACAGACCCAGGGTCTTGGTGGTCGCTGGTTAGATACAGATGGATACAGATATACAGATATAGAGAATTATGATTCATAATAATGGTAATTATAGTAACAAAAAAGATAATGGAACTATAACTAGAAATAATAGTTGTAACAGTTTAGGGCGTAGCAGGGCGTAGCAGGGCGTTGCGGGGCGTAGTAGGGCATAGCAGTTTACGTATGGGGGTTTCCATGTACCGTCTTCCCCTGCCACCCTACCAAGATCTCTCGCTACCCCTTTGCCCCCCCATGTAAAATTTTCTAGATCCGCCACTGAAGCATTGCTTCTAACTGCAGTTAGATGCAAAGCAGAATAAAGTGCAATACATTATAAACATGGGCTTCATGAAAGTTGTTACACAGTGACTCATTAAAATAGATGAATCTTGCTTAATCTTCCCAACTGTGAACACAAAGACAGAGACCAAACTTAAACCACGAATATAGTCTGTTCCACGGGTCCCTGGTGTTTTAGGCCAGGGACCCCTAAGATGAAAGAGACACCGAGTAGGGACCCCCTAACACATATATTGTATACAATTGAGTAGCATATTAAACTCGGCGGAAGGGATGACATTTTTTAAAATGTATATATCATGTTTATGCATCATCTTTCAATGTTAAACCTTATGGAGTTATATTACTGCCATTAGTCAAGAGCGCATTATTTCAATTTGAGAGCATTTTTCACTGATATTACGTTCAGATTTCTTGCTCTCACACTCAAATATTCACTGCTCGTGCTTGGATTTGCTGTGCTTGTGCTCAAACTTTCTGCTTAGACTCAGATATGTTGTTGTTTGGACAGATTTCCTGCTCTCAGCTTTGAACCTTCTCCTCGCACTCAGGCTGATTCTGCTCGCTTGCAAATTTTCTGCTCTCGGATCTCTCCTGCGCGCTTGGATTTTTTTGTGTTATAACCCTGCCAAAAGTCAACAACCAATAGAATGCCAGCTGTAGTGTTGACCAATGAAATGATCCCTGCCCTGTTGAGGGTGCGTTTGTTTTACTTTAGAATGTCTGTTGAGGACGGCTGCTCTGTAACCAAGTTTATATATCCCCGCGCCGTTTATAGCTTTATTATAAGTATATGTCAACAATGTGCACAGAATGGTCGACGCACTTTCACCTGCACCCATCAGGAAACGGGAGAAAGCTTTGAAGTGGGACATATGAAGTTATGTCCACAACTACGAGGGTGAGTAATAACATAACTTAAGCACCTAGCTAGCTAGCTAGCTAGCATAATGACGCTAGCATATAGCCTAGCTTGATGTCCATAAACAAATAGATTTTCCTTATTGTAGAAAATGTCAGTGATCAATGATTACCAAATTTCTCTCTCATATTGCTCCTCATAACCACTGAAAACTGTCAAAAAATCTAACCCAAAGTCAAATTATTATGGACGTTATGTGACTGATAACTGACTGATATCTGATTGATCATTGTTTAGGTACATTAAACCACGTTAAGCTTTTTCACGTTAAGCGTTAGAATGTCCCGGCTGCAGTTGAGGGAAACTGTACCCTTCACATGAAATACATAAATGAGGCAATACATATATAGGCATTAGTCATTATAGTTCAATAGCCTAAATACATATATATATATATATATATACTTATATTTATTTCCGGGGACTTTGATTTATTCTGTCTATTTATATGCACGTTATATTCAAAGGAAGTTTGGTTATCTCACAGACTCAGACTAAAAGCAGCAGCAAGCCTGCCTGGCATCAGTGCATCATATCACTATCTGCAAAGAAAATAAAATATGAATAAATCACGAGCGCGGCAGATTCCCAGGTCCGCTAGAGCGGGTAACGCCAGCTCTGCAGACGGACCAGAGTCAGTCAGCACTGGGGAGCGAACCGCGGGGACCGAGGGCACAGGGCGGGTGGCTAGCTGTTAGCTAGCTGCAGCAGCTAATATTAGAATATTAGACCCAGCACCGGAGGTCTGATCCCCATGATCTGATCCCGAACCGCCGGTGACTCTCTGCCAGATCAGCAAGCTTACGGTAGCAACAGAAAGTTTTCTGGGATTGGTAACGTTACAGCCGTGAACTGAAATTCTGTTTCCTCAGTCAGCTGGTTCGACTCTCTTTGGGCGAAGTTGTCTGCGGCGGGTAGACACAGAGAGTCAGAGGGAGGCAGGGAGAGAGGGTAATAAATAAATGTGACATTATGAAATAAAATTCCATCCAAGCATTATCAAGAGTACAGGTTTCCAAAGTAATTTTAGCCTGGGCTGAAAGCAACACTGGTAGGCTAGGCTGGCGCTGTTGCCTTGGAAATGACAACATCCGGTCTCTGAATATGAAAAAAAACAAGCCTTTTTTCGTTTCTATTTTCGAGTGGTTTGTTTTGTTATGAAATAGAAAATGAAAGTCACAGCATATTTTTAATTTTTCCCATCCCCTTTTGACCATGAAAAGGAAAAAACGCCTTGTATTTCAATTTCAAATTTTGTATTTTAAAACGAAAATCAAATAACAATTTGTTTTGTTTTTTAATACCTGTTTATGAAATGAAAATCGAATGAACGAAAAAGTACACGGACCCAGTCTGTTAATTACAATTTCACCACTATAATAAAACAGATCTAGAAATGATATGCTTTATTTGCAACTTAAATATGTTATTTTTTTAATTAATACAAAGCAAACTGAGCAGAAAAGAACAAGTGTTTTGTTTGTTTGTTTCTCTTCTTCCAGGTGTGACTGAAGTACCCCTGTTGAGCTGCATCACAGCTGCACTATGTGCATGGACCAGTGTTGTTCCAGTCAGTACATTACTCACCTGTGTGCAGAGGACAGGCAGCAGTGGCACAAACCAAGAAGGTTGGAAAGTCTGATAATAATGTAATTGTAAAAAAAATATAATAGTAAAATCATGTTACATACGCTTATCATTTGTGTTTCTTGCTTAAATTCACAGGGTGCACAACCAGGCCTGGGAGAGAAAATAACTGAACCAAATCCAAACCACAAAACCAAATCAGAGAAGGTAAGGTAAGATAGTAATGATGTTAAAGAAAGCTATCTACACCTAATATATTATGTGTTGATGTCTATAAATTTGTCTTTAATAGGAGCACACTATACAAAGACAACAGTGGAGAGTTCCTGGATTGGTCTGTCCTCAAATTGCCAGAGATCTACAAGGACTTCACCCTTTTCTGCACCATCACCTGCATAATCAAAGTGATAAAAGAGAGAACAAACTATTGTTTTCTCTGTTGACATGAATAGGTGCCTGTAATGTCTGCCCATATATTCAATCAATTCAATAAATGTTGATCACTGATATTTCTTAAATCATTGTAGTTTTTCAGAGCAAGATACAGATTATTAAAACCATGTTTATATTTGCAACAAATTAAAACCCTGATCAAGGCAAATTGTTTTTTCATTTTCCATAACATTTATAAAAAAAAAACAGTACAATTAAATTAACCAGAGCTGACACTTGGTAAATAGCTTTAATTTACCTTGTCAAAACAGTGAGTAATTCATAACAAATTGCACAATATTTGACACAAAACCTTAAAAGTGTATGGTTCATACTATGGTGAAGCAGTACACTTTACCTGTAGGATTTACTGTAGCAGGAACATTGATATTGGCAAACAGATGACCCAGGTTCAGGTGAGTTTGTGAGCAGGGTTATGAATAAAGATAAGCCTAGTGTTCATAAGAGGGATGATTCAGGTATTGCAACACAAATTAAGAATAATTCAATTAAATAGGAGGTATATACAACTAGTAGAAGATAAATTAACTACACAAGAGCAATTAAGGTTAAGTTATGAGGTAGTGGCAAGCTAAAGTGACGTATAGTCAATAGCATGGAGTCAAGTCAACAGTGTACACCAGAATAATATATACTGTGATTACGTAATGATACTGTTGTCTGTACTAATATAACAAAACAAAAAAATAATATAGTGTATGATGCAGTATGGAGAACAACCGAGTCCCATATGAACCCAAGAGACTTTTATTGCAGCTGTTTAATGATGTTCACTACAAACAAAACTTGCAGATGGTTGTAGTCTGTAGTCAGCCATACAGTAGGTAGATCTGGACCAGATGGTTGTAGTCTGTAGTCAGCCATACAGTAGGTAGATCTGGACCAGATGGTTGTAGTCTGTAGTCAGCCATACAGTAGGTAGATCTGGACCAGATGGTTGTAGTCTGTAGTCAGCCATACAGTAGGTAGATCTGGACCAGATGGTTGTAGTCTGTAGTCAGCCTTACAGTAGGTAGATCTGGACCAGATGGTTGTAGTCTGTAGTCAGCCATACAGTAGGTAGATCTGGACCAGATGGTTGTAGTCTGTAGACAGCCATACAGTAGGTAGATCTGGAGCAGATGGTTGTAGTCTGTAGTCAGCCATACAGTAGGTAGATCTGGACCAGATGGTTGTAGTCTGTAGTCAGCCATACAGCAGGTAGATCTGGACCAGATGGTTGTAGTCTGTAGTCAGCCATACAGTAGGTAGATCTGGAGTAGCAGGGTGAATTCTAGCTATCATGGGTTGGTGATATGACACACAGATCAACAAAATACTTGTTTTTTCAGTTCAGTTTGCTTTGTATTAATTAAGCAAATAACTGCTATTTAAGGAGCAAATAAGAAACCATATCATTTTTAGATCTGTTTTTGTTATAGTGGTGAAATTTTACTTAATGTTACAACTTTTTAAACAGACTGATATGAATCCATCATTTTTAGACTAATGTTATATGAAGGAATGAAGACTAAATTCTGATGAACAACACAACAATGATGCAAAAACTGACACAAACAATCCAGTTTCTGGTGTTCTTTCAGTTATATTACAGTTTAGGTTTTACTACTGGCTCTAACATGAAATCAGCCAAATCCCAGGAACATGGTTAACCAAACGAGGAAAAAATACAAAGTGAGGTCATCACATATACACATACAGTCCGTCATATGTCGTTCAATCTAGCTATACAATAAAGAAAATCTATTTGTTTATGGACATCAAGCTAGGCTATATGCTAGCGCCATATGCTAGCTAGCTAGCTAGGTGCTTAAGTTATGTTATTACTCACCCTCGTAGTTGTGGACATAACTTCATACATCCCTCTTCAAAGCTTTCTCCCGTTTCCTGATGGGTGCAGGTGAAAGTGCGTCGACCATTCTGTGCACATTGTTGACATATACTTATAATAAAGCTATAAACTGCGCAGGGATATATAAACTTGGTTACAGAGCAGCCGCCCTCAACAGACATTCTAAAGTAAAACAAAAGCACCCTCAACGGGGCAGGGATCATTTCATTGGTCAACACTACAGCTGCCATTCTATTGGTTGTTCACTTTTGGCAGGGTTATAACACAAAAAAAATCCAAGCGCGCAGGAGAGATCCGAGAGCAGAAACTTTGCAAGCGAGCAGAATCAGCCTGAGTGCGAGGAGAAGGTTCAAAGCTGAGAGCAGGAAATCTGTCCAAACAACAACATATCTGAGTCTAAGCAGAAAGTTTGAGCACAAGCACAGCAAATCCAAGCACGAGCAGTGAATATTTGAGTGTGAGAGCAAGGTTTTGAGTGCGAGCAGTGACTATTTGGGTGTGAGAGCAAGAACTCTGAACATAATATCAGTGAGAAATGCTCTCAAATTGAAATAATGCGCTCTTGACTAATGACAGTAATATAACTCCATAAAACCTATAGTAAGCTTATCTTCAATGTGTAAATGTTTTTATTTTCACAAATAGGCCAATTTATCTTTGCTATAAACATTTTGAATTCATATTAATGTATTTTTTCAGACTCATTTTAATTTTTGAAATAAAAAACTTTCAAAAAATAATTTGGTGGCCTCTGAGGACCCCCTAGAGGTCCTGGACCCCCTGTTGAAGATTTCCGGTCTGTTCCATTTCTGTAAAAATGAAAAAGGCTCTTTGTTTCTCTACTTCCCTCTGGTGTCCAAAGCATGCATGACAGTGTGAAACCCACAATGTGGTGAATGCATCTGGGTGTTCAATCAGTGACAGTTTATCTGTGTATCTATGCATTTGAATTGCACTGCCCTAAAGAACATATACAGTGTAGAATGGAATATGCCATATTGTGTTGTGTGGTATTGTTTATGATGATCACCACCATCTCAGGGAGGATTTGTCTAATCATAATCTGCTCATAATCCAATCAGAACTCAATGAAGTCAGCTCGTGTTAAAGAATGAAATGCTGCGTTTACTGCATGTCACCATTGTTTTTTTTTATTGAAGACAATTGCTACAAAACTCAGTTTGTTGTGTTTTCTTTCTTTCATTTTCTTTCTTTTTACAAAATAAACGAATAAACAGTATTACAAGTAATTAAAACTAATACATCATTCACAGGTATACCATCAAATATACATTTATACAGAAAAACATAAAATAGAAAAACACAAGTCCCAGTGAAATCACAGTGGTAAGGGCTGAGAAGAGAGGTGTGTTTGGCTGTCGGGGACACCTCTGGAATCTAACATTGACCCCTGTGTCCCATGTGCTTTGGACCAAAAAGGGTCCAGGAAATATATTTAAAATTCCTGTCTACGCAGAATAGAAATGTTTTCAGGCAAAAAGGAAGGTTGTGCAGTAAAGGGAACAGGTACTCCATAAAGCTGAAATATTGGACTTGACACTTAGCCATTACCTTCAGACTGTAGAACAACTGCTCTCCACTGTATATGGGGTTGTGGAAGCCGCCAATTAGCTTTCAGTTCAGTTGTTCAAAATTGCATTAAAGTATGACACTACCCTCAAAGTGTCTTTTTTACCCTACCACTGGGGGTGCCAAATTTTATTTTTCAATTGTACACATTTAAAGTGCTCATATTATCCTTTTTGGCTTTTTACCTTTCCTACTACTGTGTTATATATCTTTTTGTGCACGTTATAGGTTTACAAAGTGAAAAAGGCCAAAGTCCCCCCCAAAGGGACTTACCATCTCCAACAGAAAACACTGTTCACACACTGCTCCAAACATCTCTATTGTAGTCCAGCCTTTACTTCCAAGACAAACGTGCATCACTCTGTAACACATATATATATTATAATGCTCGGCTAGCTGCAAGCGTGGCACGCCCCCATACTCTGCTTCTGACTGGCTAGTAGTCCTTACCTAGGTACTGTCAGGGCACACCCTCATACTCTGCTTCTGACTGGCTAGTAGTCCTTACTTAGGTACTGTCAGGGCACGCCCTCATACTCTGCTTCTGACTGACTAGTAGTCCTTACCTAGGTACTGTCAGGGCACGCCCTCATAATCTGCTTCTGACTGGCTAGTAGTCCTTCAGGGCATGCCCTCATACTCTGCTTCTGACTGGCTAGTAGTCCTTACCTAGGTACTGCGCATGTGCGACTCCCAACAAAGATGGAACAGAAGTGAGATGCCTCACTCGGTAGCTAAAACAGAGAGCTCAACACACAGGGTGAAAAGAGGAGCTGCAGCAATGTGCAGTACAACAAAAATATGGTGCTTTATGGTGTTTTTAAAATGAAACCATGTAAACCTATTCTGGTACAACCTCTAAATACAATTATGAACCTGAAAATGAGCAAATATGAGCACTTTAAGGGATAGTTCAACATTATGTGAAATACGCTTACTCCCTTTCTTTCAGAGAGTGAGATGAAATTATGGATATTAATCAATCAAAGAAATTCATTTATCAACACCTAATCCAAACGACCCCTTTAACATGTTGTATCTCATTCAGGGGCGTAGCACAATCTTCTGGACCCTGTAGAAAGGCATTCTCTATGGGCACCTCCCTACATCCCCACCTATTCATTCTAGCATCTTTTTGGGCCCTCCTCATATGAGGGCCCTGGGTACTCAGTCCCTTTTCCAGCCCCAGTTCGACACCCCTGATCCCGTTTGTTAAATCTGTGCACAGACAGAAATGTGAAAGCGTCAATTTCAGGAGGCTGGGACTATTTCTTGATGAAGAACAGCAGGACCAGTTTACAGCAGTCGTATTGTCACATTGGGGTTGCCAGGTTCTGAGTTTTGGGGGCCATTACGAGTTTAAAATAAGTTTTAAAAAATCTGATAACGCTATCTATATTACATATCAGCTGACATACGTTGCAACACTGATATATACAGTACAGGCCAAAAGTTTGGACACACCTTCTCATTCAATGCGTTTTCTTTATTTTAATGACTGTTTACATTGTAGATTCTCACTGAAGGCATCAAAACTATGAATGAACACATATGGAATTATGTAAAGTGTGAAATAACTGAAAACATGTCTTATATTTTAGATTCCTCAAAGTAGCCACCCTTTGCTTTTTTGATACCGCTGCAAACCCTTGGTGGTAGTCACCTGAAATGGTTCACTTCACAGGTGTGCTTTGTCAGGTTTAATTAGTGGAATTTTTTCCCTTATTAATGGGGTTGGGACCATCAGTTGTGTTGTGCAGAAGTCCGGTTGATACACAGCCGACAGCCCTATTGGACAACTGTTAGAATTCATATTATGGCAAGAACCAATCAGCTAAGTAAAGAGAAATGAGTGGCCATCATTATTTTAACAAATGGTCAGTCAGCCAGGAAAATTGCGAAAACTTTGAATGTGTCCCCAAGTGCAGTCGCAAAAACCATCAAGCGCTACAACGAAACTGGCTCACATGAGGACCGCCCCAGGAAAGGAAGACCAAGAGTCACCTCTGCCGCTGAGGATAAGTTCATCCGAGTCACCAGCCTCAGAAATCGCAAGTTAACAGCAGCTCAGATTAGAGACCAGATGAATGCCACACAGAGTTCTAGCAGCAGACACATCTCTAGAACAACTGTTAAGAGGAGACTGCGCAAATCAGGCCTTCATGGTCAAATAGCTGCTAGGAAACCACTACTAAGGAGAGACAACAAGCAGAAGAGATTTGTTTGGGCCAAGGAACACAAGGAATGGACATTAGACCAGTGGAAATCTGTGCTTTGGTGTGATGAGTCCAAATTTGAAATCTTTGGTTCCAACCGCTGTGTCTTTGTGCAACGCAGAAAAGGTGAACGGATGGATTCTACATGCCTGGTTCCCACCGTGAAGCATGGAGGAGGAGGTGTGATGGTGTGGGGGTGCTTTGCTGGTGACACTGTTGGGGATTTATTCAAAATTGATTGAAAAAAATCAACAGGACAATGACCCCAAACACACCTCCAGGCTGTGTAAGGGCTATTTGACCAAGAAGGAGAGTGATGTAGTGCTGCGCCAGATGACCTGGCCTCCACAGTCACCGGACCTGAACCCAATCGAGATGGTTTGGGGTGAGCTGGACCGCAGAGTGAAGGCAAAAGGGCCAAAATGTGCTAAGCATCTCTGGGAACTCCTTCAAGACTGTTGGAAAACCATTTCAGGTGACTACCTCTTGAAGCTCATCAAGAGAATGCCAAGAGTGTGCAAAGCAATAATCAGAGCAAAGGGTGGCTACTTTGAGGAATCTAAAATATAAGACAGGTTTTCAGTTATTTCACACTTTTTGTTAAGTACATAATTCCACGTGTTCATTCATAGTTTTGATGCCTTCAGTGAGAATCTACAATGTAAATAGTCATGAAAATAAAGGAAACGCATTGAATGAGAAGGTGTGTCCAAACTTTTGGCCTGTACTGTATCTGTGGTAAGTTTATTTATCAGTTGGTCTCTATGTTTTACCATCGTGTCTGTACAGAGACCAACACCATGTGCTAATTGATTATATCTGGAAACCTGCACTCTAACCAGACAGATGGATGTTTTTCATCGATATGACATGTTAATTAGCAAGCTGTCCCTCTGCCTCCAGTCTATATGCTAAGATAGGCTAAGAATGTTCTGACTTAAGCTCTGTACACACAGACATGAGGTTTGTATCCATCTGAACACCTCACTCCAACGGAGAAAGCAAACAAGCACATTTCCCATCATGTTCCTTCAGAATTTAAATGTGAACTGTGTCAACTTGTACAGAAAAAATATAAAGGAAACCTACTGAGAGAAACAGGCCCATTTCAGCTCTATGTGAGTACTGAGAAGCTGCCACAGTGCAGCTCAAACATGGGCCAGCATATGGACGGAGCACAGCACACACACACACACACACACACACACACTGATACACTTACAAAAAGAAAACTGTACATAGAGAGGTCATATTCAAGTGAGGTCATTTCTGTTCTCTCTGTTTGTGAATGAGCACACATACCGAAATGAGACAGCCCGTGCTTATAGCAGTGCATCTGTGGTAGGCTCTAAACTCGCATGGTCATTTAATAATAATAATTAAAAAAAATAAAATAGAAATGATATCAAGTAGAAGGAATACAACTCCATTAACAGTGAATGTGTTTTGCAGTATCGTCTCTCACTGCTACATAATTAGCAGATTCAGTAGGTAGGGAAGAGCCAGAGCTTTTCACACCACATCCACATGCTTTTTGTGAAAAATTAACACTTGAAATATATTCCACATGAAACAGTTTAAAACATATTTACTTAGCTTTCTCGATAGTTGCAAAATTGAAAAAAAGAAATCTTGTAAGTGATGTAAGTGCAACACAATTTAGCCCATGTTGATGGTAGACATTCATCCAGGCTGAAATCAGGATCACATGCACTGTCACTGAGGGCTACATTAGGGATTTGATTGATTCTCTTTTTTTTCTCCATGAGACCTCATTGTTTGGCTACTCTTACACAATAAAAGATAGTTTAGGATAAAAGGTGCTTATATATTTTTTTCTGTCTGTTTTTAGATGGAAGAGCACAAAGTTTACAATCCTGGACACTAAGCCATCCTGCTTATTTGCTCAGATTTGTAAAATAGACAGGAAGTACAGGAACTGAAACCAAACTTTGTTTTTCCTAATAACTGGATTTCTCTAAAACACATCAAACAGGGCCAGTTTGAATAGGATCAGCTGAAAACACTGAAATGTGCATACCATGCATATATACAGTGTAGTACAGTGTCTTTGTGCATCTGCTACACACCATTCAAAAACGGCCACAGAGAAGATTTGCTACCCGCGTTGGAGAAGAGCGACCATGCGGCCATCTTGTTGAGGTCAAAGTAAGTAAACAAACTACGGCGCATGCCCCCCAGTGACACGTGAGGTCAGGAAATGGTTAAGCCAATCAGAGGCGGGCGGCCTCTGATATAGTCTAAATTACACAATGCAGTCTGGAGCACGTTCCAGGACATCACCGTCAACATCACCGATGACATCAATGGATTCACTTAGTCTGTTGTAGATTACATTTGTGAAACAACAGAAACAACTGTCCCCAAAACTACGTTTTCGTTCCTCAACAAGAAACCATGGATTACCAGAACCATCCGGGATGGTTTCCTTGGATTATGGTGGCACCTAAATCGTAGTTGCAACTTCTTCCATGGTCCTGCTCAACGCCCTGCTACGCCCTGCACTGCTACTCCTATTCATGCCTTCATTACATCCAGGTTGGACTATTGCAATTCCCTTTATTTAGGCCTTCCCCAGTCTTCATTAATTTGCCTACAGATGGTCCAAAATGCAGCTGCAAGGATGTTGACTGGTATTAAAAAATGTGAGCACATCACCCCGGTGCTAGCCTCTCTTCACTGGCTACTCGTCGACTTTAGAATCCAGTTTAAGACCATTGATTGCCTTCAAGGCTCTTAATGGTCAGGCCCCATCTTATATCACAGATCTTATTCAAACGTCTCTTAGATCTGAGGACAAATCTTTCCTCTATGTCCCCCGATCTTGACTCAAACTAAAAGCTGACAGTGCCTTTGCAGCTGCTGCTCCACGACTGTGGAACCAGCTGCCCTCAGATATCAGATGTGCTTCCTCCATTTCTGTACTTAAATCTAGGCTAAAGACAAAATTTTTCTCGTTGGCCTCTTTAACACACTAACACACACTCATTCTGTTATGTCTATAATTCTGTATTTCTAAATTGCTGCTTGTTGTTGTTTGGATGCTTTTTTGTATGTATGTTACATTTTATACAGCACCTTGGTGCTTCTTTGTACAGCACTTTGGTCAGCTTAAGCTGTGTTTAAATGTGCTCTAGAAATAAACTTTACTTACTTACTACTATTATTACTAGTTATAATTTTTTATCTTTACTGTTATTATAATTGCCACTGTGCATCATGCTATTCCATTTTACCCACTGCTATAATTATGAAGTGTCATATTTCTGTGTCTCTTTCTCTCTCTCCTTACCGGCAGCGGCAGATGACCGCCAACCAAGAGTCAGGTTCTGTCTGAGGTTTTTCCTCACCACGGTCATACCAAATGCTTGCTCTTGGGGGGAATTGTTGGGTCTTTGTAAATGTGTGTGTGGTCTAGACCTACTCTATCTGTAAAGTGTCCTGAGATAACTTCTATTTTTTATTAGAATTCAGTTTCAAACTAATGACTTTAATTTCAAATTACGCTATTCAGTTTTTCAATGCAATTATTCAAGTTCAACAATATAAATTCAAATTATGTGATTCAGATTCAGTTTCTAGTGACAAGTGTGCATATAAATGCAACACATAATATGAGAAAAATAGTGCAGACTTGACAGTATTGAAAAACCTGACAATAATTTCTTTAAAGAGCTTTAAAATATATGTGGAAGCACCTCTTTATTTTTAGACTGCAGTCATTAAAAATTGCCAAACAAGTTGTGTGACTCCAGGAAGTTTGACACAGAGCTCACCAACAGTGTGCAGAGAGTGTCCAGTCCACTCAACATAGAGAATATGTTTTAGCATAAACATGTACCACTAAATATTGTAAGTCAAGCAGTTCAATGCATTTCTTCAAACTCCAGCGCCTCATTGTGCAACAGTATGTAACAATCAGAAGAGGGATTAACCCACTACACTCGTTTTGTCTGCGGTTTCCCGCTTTGCCCAGATGGTAATCCAGCCTTGTGACAGTGTAAGAAACACATGGAATGAACAATAAATCAAATACTAACCTGGGCTGCGTGGTTTTTATTGTGATTTAGCGAGCAGATCGTAAGGAAGACCCACGAAGAATGTAAGGAACTCAACTGTCCATTGCAAGCTAATGTGATGGATTTAGGGTTCTATTGGTCACTATCATTAATACCAGGAGTGTTGTACCTCATGTGAATTGAGGACATTCTGACCATTTACAAACGAGAGCAGGTTCTACGGGTTTTGACTTGTGTACAGTAGGCCTACATCAGAGTGAGTGGGTAAACCTGTGCTTTGTGCTAGTACAGTAGAAGGAAGAGGTGTAACATGCCAAATGTCTCGATACCAATAAAGAATCACTTAGACATGGACATGACCCAAGGTGAGCATTGATTGCTATGTCCTGTGAAGTATACATTAATGTCATATCATTTATAAAAAGTAGTTTTATCAAAATTCATCTTTTTAAAAACAACAAAATAGAGTTCTCAAAGTGTACCTTCAGAATCCCCACCCAGAGTAGTACGGCACTCAGCCTCTCCCCTCAGCTGACTATGCACATGGACAAAATAATCCGAACAAAGTCAGAGGACCGGTGTGTCCTACAGAAAACCTGAGAGGATAAACACTCATTTTGTAGGAGGTCATAATGCCTTCTTTCTTGTAAAGACTGCCTCCGTTTACAGCTCTAATGGCCCTGTCAGTTATGACGTCTGTCACATTAGCAGAGGTGTTAGTACCGCAACACTGTTATGGAGCCACAGTCCCTAAACAAAATCCTAACCCAAGCACCTTTAGCTGCCCAAACCTGATCAAACCGTAACCACAGCAGCCAACAGCCACATGGGTTGTAACAGTGATGTTGATGTTTAATGGGGTTTGGAAGCTACTGACAAACAATGTCGCCCTTCCCATTGAGGTATTAGTGATTTTACAAAAAAAGATTGTTCTCTCGTAATTATGAGATGCAAATCTTGTAATTATTATGAAATCAGTAGTCTATTTAATCAACGCAGCAATAGGAAGAGATGCTGTAGGTTGTTGTGATAGTCCCAGTTAAGAAGGGGCGCACAGAGGTTTGGCTAAATGCTAAAGGCTATGCTCTGTTGTTAAGTGCAATGAATGTGCAGTGGGTGATTTGAAAGGGATAAGCTGACACACACAGGATCAGACAAATGAGCATCAGGTGAGATACAAATCTTGTAAATATGAGATTTTATCTACAGTGAGTGCAGTGCATTTCTGTACAACCTGTGTTAAGTTTTTTTAAAAAACACACAATTGATCTGGGAGATAATTTTAGAATTGGAAAGATTTCAAAGACTGCACATTAATGGTGGAGTGGTGAAAGTTGATGACTGAACGACAACGAATCGTTCCTTTACCTCACACACACACACACACACACACACACGCAGGACTAAGAAGAACTTTGAATGTTTCCTGACCCAGACTATAGCAACTCCACACAGCCTCAGTGAAGTCACAGTGAACGACCGACAGCATGGGCCAGTCAACATTTGCATATGGTCCTTTTCAGGTGGCTGAAGTGTATTTCCACGCCAACTGGCTTTTAAAAATGTCAGGGTCATGCCATTGTGCGGCATTTTCAGAGGAGCAGCTACCACAGGATTTATGTTTAAAGTCTCTGGTTTAAGAGATTGGTGGTTCTGTGATTCAGATGTCTGCAGCTTGTAACTGATGCTGACATTGCTATGTGTGGTGACCTTTTGAAAATCTCTTCACTTCAGTTCAGTCTGAGAGCCAATAAACGAGAATGAGCAAAACAAAACAGAAAGTGGGCACTGTGCTACAACGTTCCCAGTGCACACATCTTCAGTTTTATTTTTCTTAGCAGGGTGC
Organism: Perca flavescens; assembly: GCF_004354835.1. Lineage (NCBI taxonomy): Eukaryota > Metazoa > Chordata > Actinopteri > Perciformes > Percidae > Perca > Perca flavescens. Next base: position 2,933,883 of record NC_041337.1, read on the forward strand.
AGAGATTGTGAGCTTCTATTGACCACACAAAACAACCAAATCAGGTGCTTTCAAAAAGCGAGCTCTTACCGCTGCTGCGTCCAACAACAGCAACACTGCCATCAGCAATACAGGTAGCAACCACTAGGAAACAGCCCACTGCTGGAACGGGGGGGTGGGAGGTTGGGGGGGTGGGAGGGTGAAGTCTCAGTCTGTGTCCTCACAGGGTTCCTACTGTAAATTGAGCATGTGGGCTCCTGGTCTACCAGATCACACCTCCACTGAAGTGATCTGGTTCATCTGGGCCCTCATGGACTGGATGCTGTTGAGGATCTTCTTCTGGTGGCCGGCTAATGTCACTCCCACTCTGACGATGTCCCTGAGGAGAAATTGTTGATCAGTTCCACCTCTGCATTCCGCAAGACTAACATTTGAAATCCTTCAAGACTAACTGTTTTCTGGATGCTGACACTTTTAAAATATGATGTTAGAGTAGCTACAAAGCAGAGACTGTCCTCCCCCCGTAAAAAAACGACCCCATAAGTTGTTTGTTCCGGCATCATTCTGATGAATGATTAATCTGATGAATAATATATATATATATATATAAAGTATACGAGCGTCAAACAAACACAGGACTTTCAGGACTGGTGTTCATGTCTGTGGTGAGTTTTTTTTAACTTTATGGAAAAAAACAGAACTGCGTCACATTCCGTGTCACGTTCTGCGTCACGTTCTGCGTCAGGATTTTAACCCAAACCACTAACTAAGTAGTTTTGGTGACAAAACCTAATCAATCTGTGACCGATTCACAACGTTAACGTGTTTAAAACCACGGCCCTTACCTTCTCTGGTTTAGATATGGGGACCCTGTGGGTCGTATTAGAGGGCAGGACTGCTAGACAAGGCAGCAGCGAGTGGATGTACAGCTTTTTGCCCTTACCCATGACTGTTAAATATTCAGACAGTACTCCGGGCACACAAAACTTTTAAAAGTCACTTGCATGTAAATAATCCCCCCGTCAAGCTATGTTTTGACGTAAAGTCACTGTGTAATTATAATGGTCAGTATTGACTCTCGATCACAGCAGTCCAGAGGCCTGTACTACGAAGCAAGATTTGGCGTTAACGAGGTAACTTCAGGTTCAACCCAGGGTTTTGTGTATCACAACGGTGTATTACTTGTTACCGGGTTCAATCGGCGTGGTAACTCATGCTGAACACCTAACCTGGTCGGGAGCAGGTTATGTTGGAGATTAGAGATCAACTGGTGTCAAAGCACCGCCTACTGACCAATCGATGCTCGGCGTCACCGTTCTTAGAAGAGCCGGTGGAGCTCTGTGCGCGGAGACATTGGCAACCAATGCCTCACATCGATTTGAATTATGTTTTTATATTTTTTATTTTCTCTCACGATCGCTAAACGCCGCCAGGGTTGCAACTGATAATATAACAGGCTAAAGCAACGATAATTTATGGAAGGCAACCACTAAATGCTTGGTCTTGGGGGAATTACTAGAATAGTTGGGGCTTTGTAAACTATAGAGTGTGGTCTAGACCTACTCTATCTGTAAAGTGTCTCGAGATAACTCTTGTTATGATTTGATACTATGAATAAAATTGAATTGAACTGAATTGAAAGCAAAAGTGTAATTATGGTCAGATCTTGTGCCTGACATATGGGGAAGTGATATTGATAAGCGTTATGATTTAGGCCTACGCATAACAGCTTTTTTTGCCAGCTTTCCTTCCTGCGTTTTTTTCCTGTAAAACCATGTCTGTGTTTTTCATATTTATGTCGAATTATAGTTTGCTCTTCTTATGTATGTGCGCGCCGCTGGATTGGGAAACCCTGGGTTGATTGAACAAGTTGTTACCCACCGCCGTGACACGACGTGGTTGTGAGGTTAGGTGAAGCCGGGTAACTGAAAGAAATCCAGGACATGTTGATCCTGATTTGTAGTATAGGCCTCAGGTTAGTCCGTACCACAGCCTGTCTGTCTGTCTCACTAACAAAATAAAGCAGAAATGCCAAAGGAATAAAAGATAGTCTTAAAAAGATAAGGCAGTAAAGGACAGTAGGCCACTATTTGTAGTAAAGATGTAAAAACATCTTTTTAATGATCTATCTCTATCATTTCACTCAAACATGATTTGACGTAGGTTTAGCCCGGTTATTTTTGAAAAGTATTTGCTGACCTTTCCATATATGACATCTATTAATTAGGTAATTACACATCATATCAGCTCTCTTATCTGGTTTAACTATATTAAATTACTATGCAGAGGTTTGGAGGCAATAATTACAAAAGTAAATTACATTCACTTTTTATTCTACAGAAAACATCAATGTGAATCATTTCTAATGCTGGGTGTGTAGGGGTCATACCAGTTAATTATTCATACATTTAAAAGTAATAAAGATGGCAGACCTGGTTAAAACACCACAATTAATATTTAAAGCAAATATGATACACTACCGATAAATGTAAATTTCAAATCTGTAAAGGTGTATTTTGTGTTTCTGTCTGTGGTGTAAAATTATGGAAGAGCTGGAATGAGGAACTCAGCAATGGCCTTTGATTATCATTTATTTAGATTGATATTCATTCTCTTAGTTTCCCCTTTTCATTTTATTTAATTTACTTGTTTTTATAAATTCTGAATGGATTCATATTTTTGATACTAAAATATATCAATAATGAGTATATCATTTTGGAGTAAATTAAATAAATATGCATGAAATTATATATATACACACACACACACACACACACACACACACACACACATATATATATATATATATATATATATATATATATATATATATATATATATATATATATATATATATATATATATATATATATAAGAAAGAAATTGTACTTTGCAAGATAAGTTAAGTTCAATATTTGGCTGAGTAAAAAAAACAAACAACTATTATGACAGAGGAAGCATGTTAACTAGGCTGGGATTAAAGAAGTTAGTTCCCAAACCTTTTTGGACATGTCAAAAAAGAAAATCTATTAATTCACACTGAAATAGGGGGACGAAATCAGGAGGAAATTAGTGGTTCCAATGTCATTTTATAATTTGAAGATATGGATATGAGATATTTGCTTCTACTACAAACTAGGAGCCCTTGCGTCTATATTAGGTTTAAAATCACATATAACTAGCTACCAATGACCACGATGATTAGTATCATCAGCAAATCTCTCTCTGTGTCATCTGTCTGGTCTACAGTGTCGGAATATTGGAAGTAAGCAACATACTCCATGGTCATCTTAGACACAACATCAAAGCTGCTGAAGTCTTCGTTGGCAAAGTTCTCCTTATACTGGCCCATCTTAATGGCGTCCAGCCACTCCTCCACGGTGCTGAAAGAGGAGAAGTCTGGAGTGGTGCGACCCAGTAGAGGTAGGTGAACACTGGTGGACACAACGAAGACAAAACAAGAACACAGAGGTGGTCAGTGAGGCGGTAGGTCAGTCCCAGTGGTAGTGAGAGAGGTCCTTTCCTCTCCATACCTTGATGACAGCGGTGTCATGGCCTTGAGGCTGCTGGGGTTGCGGATCATCTTGTCCAGGGTGCTGACTATCTGGCTGAATTTGGGCCGGTTGCTGCGGTCCTTCTGCCAGCAGTCCAGCATCAGCTGATGCAGTGCACTGGGACAATCCATAGGGGGCGGCAACCTGTAGTCCTGCTCTATGGCATTGATAACCTACAAGAATGAACAACGTGGAGTCTCAGAACAGGATTCATCACACACACACACACACACACACACACACACACACACACACACACACACACACACACACACACACACACACACACACACACACACACACACACACAGCACTAAACAAGCCACTGTTTAATGTCACCAAATGTCATTTTTTACTCTTTTTAAAAAAAATTAAAAACTCAGTTCAGGCCGTCGTTTTAGAACCAGAAAGACCGAAACGATATCCAAAAGTTGTAGAAATATTTCACTCTTAGTCATGACATGAAAAAAACTTTATATTTCTTGGGTGCATTTCTTCTGCAGTTTGCTGGTATACCAAAATATCTCAGGTTTACAGCTGTACTAGTACACCTGATTATCTCCTAGATGGCATTTGTAAAAAGACAGCGTGCTTTTTGAGTCACCTGGACATACTGAATGCCTTACTGACAAATTAGGCAGAAGCTCAGTCCGTAGGGTGTTGGGTTGGGAACCAGGGGGGACGCTGGTTCAAGTCCCTATACGGACCGCAGTACGGAGGTGGACTGGTAGCTGGAGAGAAGCCAGTTCACCTCCTGGGCACTGCCAAGGTGCTCTTGAGCAAGGCACCGAACCCCCCCAATCGCTCTGACATCTCTCCATTAGAGCATGTAAAGGACCTGAGCGTGTGTGTGTATTTCAGGCTTGTGTGTAGTGTGTAAATTGTAATTTCTCCATTCGGGATCCTCTTCCTTGTGGTAATAATGTAAAAATGCTATGTTAGCACACAGCAGCTTTTCAAACTAGATGAGGCTCCATCACCTTCCTATGCTTTACTCACATCTTGATTGCTCATGTCCCAGTAGGGCCTCTCTCCGTACGACATCACCTCCCACATGACGATACCATAGCTCCAGCAATCACTGGACCAGGTGAACTTCCTGTACTGGATGGCCTCTGGAGCCGTCCAGCGGATGGGAATCTTCCCTCCCTGGAAAACCAAGTGGGAGGGCAACAGTGGCACAGTGCACACAAAGACAGACAGTTATCACTAATGCTTTTAACAAACCTATTATCATTACTTTTATGCTGATTTTCTTCATTTCTTAACTTTTTTTCTGGCTATTATCATCATTTTTATGGTTAGGGTTAGGGTAATGCCCCATAACATCAGAGCCGTTGCATTCACGCCATTACTCCATTTCCCAGATCAGGGTTAGGGTTAGCTTTTCTCAGAAGGCGAAGCACTGCTACTTCTGCTACTTTGGCGGAGTGATTTGCACCATGGTGAAGAGCAAACGGTGCTTTTCAGGTGCTGCAAGCAGATCACTCCGCCCAAGTAACAGTGCTTCGCCTTCTGAGAATATAGTTCCCAGTATGTATACTGTTAGAAGATGGCTGTGTCTCATGTGACCTTGTTATTTGTACACGCTGTGACTACAAATCACAACATGTAAATAGAACAATGTTGGCATTATTTTGTCACTTATTGGGAACAGTAGGCTAGATGGAGCCGGTTACCTTCAGGATTTGTGCTAAGTTAGGCTAGCGGTGGGTGCGTCAGTCTAACTCTGGGGCATACGGTGAATAAGCGAAAGTCCCAATAAGTCGGCGTGTTCCTTTAACACTTTGACTAACATAGTTGGTATATCCGCCGTGTGGTTTCCAACATAATGGTGCCTCTGCGTGAGATTCCAACATAGTCCTGATGCAGACTCACCAGAGCGCTGGTGTACGTGGGGTCTGAAGTATCGTCCTCCAGGAAGCGGGACAGGCCGAAGTCAGACACTTTGCACACCAGGTTGCTGTTGACCAGGATGTTCCTAGCTGCCAGGTCTCGATGGACATAGTTCATGTCACACAGGTACTTCATGCCTGCTGCTATGCCCCGCAGCATTCCCACCAGCTGGATCACTGTGAACTGCCCATCATTTTGCTGGAAGAAAAAAAAACATCACATGACTTAACACTACATGTGCTGAACAATAGGATTGTAAACTACAACCCCAAATCAGAAAAAGTTGGGACTGTATGGAAAACACAAATAAAAAAAGAAAGTAGTGATTTCTAAATGTACTTTGACTTGTATTTCATTGCAGACGATACAACAGCACATACTTTAATGTTGTCCTCATGATTTTCATTTTTTTTTTTTTCAAAAAAACAAAATTCCTATTTTGGTTCTTGCAACACCTTTCAAAAAAAGTTGGAACAGTAAAGCATTTACCACTTTGTAATGTTGCCATTCCTTTTCACAACACTTAAAAGACATTTAGGAACTGAAGAGTGTGACTGAAGTGTTTCAGGTGTAATTTTGTCCAATTCTTGCTGCAAACAAGTCTTAAGGTGGGCAACAGTACGGGGTCTTCGTTGTTGCATTTTGCACTTCAAAATGCGCCACACATTCTCTATTGGAGACAGGTCGGGACTGCAGGCAGGCCAGTCAAGTACCCGTATCCTCTTCCTCCGCAGCCAGGACTTTGTAATGTGTGCAGAATGTGGTTTTGCATTATCTTGTTGCAATATGCATGGACGTCCTTGGAAAATATGTCTTCTTGAAGGCAGCATATTGTGCTCCAAAAACTCTATGTACTTTTCAGCATTAATGGTGCCATCACAGAAGTGCAAGTTACCTTTTTTCAAGGGCACTGACACAACCCCATACCATGATAGACCCTGGCTTTTGAACTTGTTGCTGGTAACAGTCTGGATGATCCTTTTCTTCTTTGGTCCGGAGCACACGGTGTCCATTTCTCCCACAAAATACCTGAAATACTGATTCTACTGACCCCAGTACACGTTTCCACTGTGTGATGGTCCATCCCAGATGCCTCCGAGCCCAGAGAAGTCGACGGCGCTTCTGGACACTGTTAACATAGGGCTTCCTTTTGGCACAGTACAGTTTTAACTGGCATTTGTGGATGGAACTACATATTGTGGTACTTGACAAAGGTTTGCCAAAGTATTCCTGAGCCCATGTGGTGATATCGCTTATAGATGAATGATGATTCTTGATGCAGTGCCGCCTGAGAGATCACGGTTGTTCAGCTTGCGCCCTTGTCCTTTACGCACTGAAATTCCTCCACATTCCTTGAATCTTTTAATTATGTTATGCACTGTTGAAGGTGAAATAAGCAAATGTCTTTCTATCTTTCTTTGATGAACATTGTTTTTAAACATTTCAATAATTTTCTCACGTATTTGTTGGCAAACTGGCGATCCTCGGCCCATCTTTGCTCCTAAAGGACTAGACCTTTCTTGGATGCTGCTTTTGTACCAAATCATAATTACAATCACCTGTTGACATCACTTGTTTCAAATCACATCATTATTTAACCAGTTTACCTGATTACTAGCCCTAAATTGCTCCTGTCTCAACCTTTTTTGGAATGTGTTGCAGGTCTGAATGACAGGAAAGGATGTATATTTACAATGAAATTAAGTTGACCAGACAAAACATGAAATATTTTGTGTACACATTGTCTGCAATGAAATACAAGTCAAAGTACATTTAGAAATCACTACTTTCTTTTTTTATTTGTGTTTTCCATACTGTCCCAACTTTTTCTGATTTGGGGTTGTAGAAATAGGATCAGAGCTAAAAGATTTCTCTCCCGTTTAATCAGTAGTCATGGCCGGATAATTCCAGTGAAAGTCACCTTTAAATTTCACATCTCCAGGAACTCTTTTTCCTCAAACCATAAAACATTTGGTTACACTTTACTTGAAGGTAGCTACATAAGAGTGACATGACACTGTCATGAACGTGTCATAAACATTAAAGGTCCAATATGTAATATAACCTATGTACTGTAATAAATCCAAAAATGACACCAATGCCTCATCAGATATTAAGGAAACCTGTTAAGCTGAAATACTATCTTTTCTGACAACAATGCTAATGTCAGTATTTTTTCTTTTTGAAATGTACATTCCATGACGGAATTTCTGTTTGTGTTTCGGCCTGTGTGTTATTATCAACGACCCAGTTAGACAGCCAGTCCGGGTTGCCAGATATACCTGTAAAAACGTAAACCCAGCACGCTACAGCTGGAACGGTAGTACAGCCATGAAAGCAGCAAACAAATGAACGGGACCAGAGACGTAACAACCCCCTGGTAAATATTGGAGATGTATTTGAAAGATGGAGACAGCTTAGAGCCCAAAAGGACGCAGAGTTGGCTTATTTTCTCCTGAACAGGTAAGCATTAGCTTCAGGCTAATTTATCACAGCCACTAGGGACGGGCATTTTATGTCATTTCAACATTTGTGTACTCACATTGAATTATATAGCTAGAGTACCCGAGTTGGTTACTCGCAAAAACAATTGAGACACAGCCAGTAAAGTGATCTCGACTTGTCCTGACTAACGCCGCCATGCTAACCCTGTTGATTGCTAATGTTACCGGGAGGACCAGGCAAGCAGCCCATGGCTGTTTACAACGTGTAGTTCAGCGGCCGGAGCCGACAACGGTGAGTTATTTTAAGCCACGAGAGGGGGGCTGTAAATCGGGAAGAGAGGAGAGTTTGCAGTGTGTTTAGCGATTGTTGCCGTAATTCTAAGCCAATGAAGTGTGTTCAGTCGGCAAGTTAGTGGTAATTTTAGCGTTTCGTATTATAATTCTAAGCCGAGGAAGTGTGCCTGACTGGCGTGTGGAGAGGACAGTGAGGTTGTTGTGTTTTTAGCGGTTCATACTGTAATTTTAAGCCGAAAAAGTGTGTCTGTCAGTTGGTTACAGAGCTCCGCGTGAGCACGGGCTTTTTATGACGTTAGCTACTCTGCTGTGCTGTGGAGTAATGTCTGGCTATGTGAGACTAGCATCTAACGTTAGCTACTCTGCTGTGCTGTGAAGAAATGTCTGGCTATGTGAGACAATCGTCTAGCAACATTGTTGTGGATGCTGCCGTCTCAGCCTGGCAACCTCCGTGAACTTCAAGTCTGGGGAGGAGGGGGCGGGAGAAACAACTCTCTTCAGTATTTTGAATTGGTACTGCAGTAATCTTTTTAAACACTAGCTGTCAGTATTAGATATTGCACCTTTAACAAGTCAGAAACACTTAGTAAGTCTCATTCGGTTTCTGTCATGACAAGTTATGGTTAGGGTTAGGGTTACAGTTAGGGTTAGGGTTACAGTTAGGGTTAGGGTTCATGTGTTCATGACAGGGTCATGTCACTCTTATGTAGATACCTTCAAGTAAAGTGTTACCAAACATTTGAAATAGCCATGAAATTTGCCGTGATTATTTATGAAAGACGACCTTTCCTTGAGCACCAGAATCAGGCTACATTGTTCACTTAAATGTTTGTTGATTATGAAATGTATGATTAGTGACTGCAGATGGGAATGGTGTAGCAGGATGGCACATCCTTCCTGTAGCAGGAAGGATGTGCCAGTGGCGCCTGTGCTCAGCTGACCCCTAAAGCCTCAGCTGACCCCTAAAGCCTTCCTGAGGATACAGAGATCACTGAGCATTGTTGGTTTTGAGATGACAGACAGACAACGGTGCTTTGTCCCTGGTATTGATGAAAATGACGATCCGCAGCCAGATGACAGAGCCCAGCAGGTGTGCCTTAACATTACCCAGTGGCCGCCAATAATACCATTCATTTAATAGCTCCTGTTCCAAATACAGCGGCTGGAATATGTTTAAAACTGCAAAATAATGTTATATAACAGTAGTAATAATAGTAATTGTTTATGTATATATCACTTATTGATATTGCAATATGTACCCACTTAGGGCCATTAGCAGAACTTCACACATATTCAAAACTCACTTTCTAGTCTGTGCTTTGAAAAAATATATTTTTTTATTACATCAGGTGCAGTGAAATGCATGAGACGCTCATGACCAGTGGCTGGGAGGAAACTTTCTCATTCTTCAGTGTGTCTCCTTTACCCTGAGGAAGGAGTCGAGGGAGCCGTTCTCCATGAACTCAGTGATGATCATCACAGGGCTGCTCTTGGTCACCACCCCCTCCAAATGGATGATGTTGGGGTGGTCGAACTGGCCCATGATGGATGCCTCACTCAGGAAGTCCCGCCTCTGGCGTTCAGTGTAGCCCGCCTTCAGCGCCTTAATAGCCACTAGGATCTCTCTCTTCCCAGGCTGCCGGAGGTTCCCACTGCACACCTCCCCGAACTCACCTGACGGCAACATGACAGCAGTCAGTGGAAAGTGAATGTTAAGCAAAACACACCTCTTCAAAAATGACTCAAGTAACCAAAGTAACTAAACAACTATCACTATCTTAGTTCTCTTTGACATAATCTTCCCAGGAATTATAGATATACTGTGTTCTTATCAGTAATATGACACGTTGCATGGATATGCCAAGGCATTCCCTGATTTAGTCTCCTGCTGAACACTTCCAGCCAATTAAATAGGAGTTACCTAAAATGTCCCCTTGCATACGCGCCGATACCGTGGGTGCTCCGGAGCTTGAGCACCCACGGGAAAATACTGAGCACCCATGTGTGCCAGACTGCCAGTAGGTTACATTCATTTAAAATTAAACATTGCAGTTGGTGTTAAGTGGAGCGTCTGTTATAGTGTGATTGGTTATGTCGCTGTCAGTCCCCTGCTCCATATCCTATCCACCAATCACAGCGTCTCTCGGATGAAAACGCCTCCTTTAGTGACCCCCCCCTTACCCCCCCCACACACACACACACACACACACACACACACACACCTCTTCTCTGGTTATGCAACTTGTTTTTTAAAGTCTGATAGAATGAATCTATCTCTGTTAATCCAGTTTGTTTCGATAGCCAGGCCCACTAATTCCTGTTTAGGCCTAGGCTACTAGACAGGTGGCATTGATTCTTCATTCCCACGAAGCTGATCGCGGTTACGTGTCAGTTAAACTTCTCATCTGCAACCCTATCTGTATTTGTGAGAAGTGGCGCTGTCCTGAGTTGAAAGATAGCCTACTTTATGGCTTTATTATCGACTTAATAGGCGTGTGTGTTCGTGTCGGCCGCTGTCCATTTCCTAAGGTTCTGAAATGCGAAAATGTTTTCACTACTTTATTTTTTTATTTAAAGAGCGTGCGCCCATGAGCACCCATGGAGGGAAACGTAAATCGGCGCCTATGTCCCCTTGTGACAACTGAACAGGACAGGACAGAGTTCAGCCCTCGCTTGCTCCAATGCTACCTGACATCCTTTCCTTTTTCATGCAAGGTTTTCCTTTACCTGCACCTATAACTTGTTCAATCTTGACACAGGAAATGTCAATCTCCTTGGCGAACTCTCGGACTGCTTCATTAGGGTCTTCATATGTGAAGGGGTCGATGTAGATCTTCATTCCTGGTGACACTTCAACAGAGAGATAGAAGAGACAGAAACAGCTACACACACACACACACAAGTGAAACAGCTCTTCCAAACAAAAGCTGCCACATGGAACATCAGCGTTAATGGCTGCCAGTCTATCCGATAACAACATGCCGTGTTACTTACTGTGACCACTGGTGTAATGTTGGAGTTTGTCTGTGTACTCTGACTCTGATCTTTCGGGACTTCTCCGGCTGGGGACACAAACACAGAGGCTTAAATGTCAACTGATCAATCTCTTCATCCACTGATGAAGACCATGCTGCTATGGATGAAAGCTGCTCAGCGGACCTTGAGTTGGGAATGTTTTTGTGAGAACACACCCAACAGTGAGCTTTCATACCAGTACGTACGTTTTGTTCTTCCTTGCATGGTTATGCACTCTTGTGATAAGTGAAAGGAGATGTGCAGTAGGGTGTGTTAGTAATACCGAAACAGTCATTTTATTTATAGTAGGAATTTGCTGTATTCTAGAAAAAGAAGAAGACAGACTTTATTGATTCCCAGAGATGGCGACCCTCCACTTCCTAAGCCCAGTGCCTACAGACTGAGCTCCTGCTGCCCAGTGCCATGGTTTTGAAAGAGATGTGCATACAAACAGAACATGTCAAATGAACGCCGACAGTCCCCCAGACGGGACACACCGAACAGATTTGAGTCACCGACCTCGCCAGACTGTCCCACGGCCGATAATCGGCCTGATGTGTCAGTTAAAAAAGAAGATAAAAAGCAAGTGGTGCCTTAAAACTCCAGTGTTCAATAATGGATTTTCTTAAGACCTAAGCAAAGCATTGTTAGGAACTCTGGCCCTGTGTAGTGTTCCTGCCTTGTCTCTCTCTCCTCGCCCCCCTTCCCTGTGTGTGTTTGTGGAGTCAGGTGAGCAGAGGCCTGTACTACAAAGCAAGATTTGGCGTTAACGAGGTAACTTCAGGTTCAACCCAGGGTTTTGTGTATCACCATGGTGGATCACTTGTTACCAGGTTCAATCGCCGTGGTAACTTACGCTGAACACCTAAACTGGTCGGGAGCAGGTTATGTTGGAGATCAGAGATCAACCGGTGTCAAAGCACCGCCTACTGACCAATCAATGCTCGATTGATAACGGCGTCACCGTTCTTAGAAGATCCGGTGGAGCTCTGTGTGCGGAGAGGGAGAGAGAGAGACAGGGTGAGAGGGAGAGAGGGGGAGAGAGGGGTGCGCTCATAAAAGTTAAAACATTTAGAGACTGACAACCCCGTTAACATTCCCTGATGGGTATTTTTTATGAAATATACAGTATAGATTTTAATGGGAGGGAATTACATATCAGCTACGGAATTACATATCAGCTATTTGTCGGCTTCTTGAGCTGTGTGTCGCCAATGCGCACAGCGGTTTGAATTATGTTTTTATATATTTTATTTGCTCTCACGATCGCTTACCACTGCCAGGATTGCAACTGAAATAATAGGCTAAAGCACAAGTGTAATTATCATAAGTGTCAGATCTTGTGCCTGACCGATGGGAAAGATACTGATAAGCGTTGTGATTTACACATCTACAGCGTCGGCTATTTTTTGCCAGCTTTCCTTTAGGAAGCAGCGACTGTACTGTGTTCTTCATATTTATGTAGAATTAATAATTTGCTCTTCTTATGTAAAATCTGCGGCTGTGGTAGATGTTTGTGATTGGTCGTGGTGTGCAAACACCGCCTCTTTTATGTGAACGCGCGCGCCGCTGGATTGGGAACCCCTGGGTTGACGGAACTAGTTGTTAACCACCGTCGTGACACAGCTTATGCGGAACCGCGGTTGTTAGGTTAGATGAAGCCGGGTGACTGAAATAAATCCAGGGCATGTTGATCTTGCTTCGTAATACAGGCCTGTGGTTCATTCCGTCACTCTGTGCCAGATCGTAAACCAACTGTACCCACGGCCTGGTCTGACTCCCGCCTCCACTCCACTCCTGCACACAAGGCTCTGGATTTTGGAACATTACCTCTGGACACACACTGGATCCAACTGAATACCTTCCCCTGAATCTTGGAATCTGCTGGATTTCCCGCCTCGGACCTGGATCTCTCCCTGAACTCTGCCCCTTGCATAATAATAATAATAATAATAATAATAATAATAATAATAATAATAATAATAATAATAACTTTAAAAAACAAGGTTAGAACGTGCTTAACAGAAGTGGCAGAATCAGTCAGTTTATATACCCTGTAAAAGCGTATTATAGAGATGAGTTTTTAAAAGTGATTTAAAAGAGGATATAGAGCCAGTCTGATCTGCGGAACAGCTAACAGAGCCCTGGCTCTCTTAAAAGTTATAAGTAATAACTTAAAATCAATTCTAAATTTTACCGGGAGCCAATGTAGAGAATCTAAAATTGGTGTAATATGCTCTCTTTTTTTGGACTAGCTGAGGTTTTTTTAAGCTCCGTTGTATGTACAGTATAGCGCGAATGGCAATAGTCCAAATGAGAGGAAATAAAAGCATGAATGGCTATGTCCAGGTTTGTACCAGATTAAATTAATCTAATCTTGGAGATTCTTCTTAGCTGCAGGAAAAGATTATTGTCAAACATAATGCCAAGATTTTTACAATTTGTGTCGATATTTTGGGACAAAGAGCCCAGATATTTTGAAATGCATGCATTGCCTGCATCGGGGCCAATAATAGCTACCTCTGTCAATTAAGTATTCTGTTGAATAAATCTTGTTTAGTCATGTTCACTTCCCTGTCTTTGAGTTCTGCATTTGAGTCCAAGCCAGCTAACCTTAACACGCATGTTCGATATTTTGGCAGATATCACCTATCTCTCTATCTCTCTATCTATCTATCTATCTATCTATCTATCTATCTATCTATCTATCTATCTATCTATCTATCTATCTATCTGTCTATCTATCTGTCTATCTATCTGTCTATCTATCCATCTGCCCTGGTGGCCTGTTCAGCTCTCCATTCATCGGTATTTCTATATTAGCACTAACTGACTGACTACTACCTGTACCTGTATATCTTCATTTTTTCAGAGCTCTTTTTAGGTCATTGTTTTATGGCACATTTATTGCGTGTTTTAGTTTACTGTGGCTAGTTTGCTTGCTGACAGCTAACAGCTAGCAATAAGTGATACTCTTTAATCTGTACAGTTATTATTCTATTGTTTCATGGCCTGTAACATTGCTGGCTCACCTGCGGCAGACAATGATTAATACAGTGATGGCAATGATGAAGACTAGTCCTGCAGCAGTGGAACCAATGATGAGGGGGAGCTTCTCCTGGATACTGGACTTATATTCCTCTACAGGTAAAAAGACACAAAACCAAGAAATATATTTCAAATATGGATGTGATGCCTTGATTAGCTACCTATGCTAGAGAGCAAACATATGATTGTCATTCCTACCTTCAGTCATGGTTTGGAAGTACATTTTGCCACTAAAGCGTCCAAATCCAGCGACAGTCCGAGCCCGAACCTGAAAGACGTAGATGGTTCCAGGCTTTAAGCCTCGTATGACTGCAGTGTTGGTCTGACTCCTCGTCAGAGAGGAGTTCCACTCGGCCTGGTTCTAAAAAAACATGGATCAGAAAATTATACATCAGAAAATAGTCAGACAAACCCTGTAATTAATGATGAATGACTAATCATCAGCACTGATGTACCTTCTCATAGTACTGCAGTTCATAGTCCAGGATGAGTCCATTGGGCTGATCAGGCTGGGACCAGGACAGGGTGATGCTGTCAGGGCTTCTGCTGACCTGGTGGATGATGGACACTGCTGATGGTGCTGAGGACAGAACAAGGGAAAGCAAAGTTGGAGCTGGAGAGAAAATGCTGACACGTAGACAGGCTACTGAAACCGAAACTACTACTGAAACTATAAGTGAAACTGTTGGACCGACTCATGGTCAATCAACAGGAATTTCTTTCATTTAGCTGAAGCTTTTATCCAAAGCGACTTCCAATAAGTGCATTCGACCATGAAGGTGCAAACTCCGAACAACAAGGATCACAGAGAAGTGCATTAGCTTCAAATACCACTAAGAGCCGAGTGCAGAGTTATGCCATGCAAGAGGTTGGGCAAGCCTCACCAGCCTGGTTGGTGGTGATGTTGACAGACGTGTACTGTGGTGAATAAGGACTCTGGTCAGACACTCCATTGACAGCTTGTATTTCAAAGGTGTACTGGGTGTGAGCCAGGAGGTCGCTGATGTGGACGCGGGTGTCGGTCAGTCCCAACTGACGTGGTACAAACTGCACGTTGTCGCCACAGCGGGTGCAGCCACCCCGTCCACTGCCACAGCTCTTACATATGATGTTGTAGACAACATCTTCTCGGCCTCCGGCCTCCTGTGGTGGGCTCCACTCCAGCGTCAGAGAGGTCTCATTTACCATGGAGATGACGTTTTGTGGAGCCGATGGAACAGCTGGAAGAAAAAGGAGAGAACAAAATGATACTCATACTTTCCTTCAAAAGGTGCTTTTGTAATTGTAAATGAAGGCTAGCAACAATTCATGATTCTTCATTTGCTTCTACTTTCCTTTACTACGGCTGCCTCGTCTGGATTTATTTTCAATCTGTGTAATTTACAGTTTTTGCCAATTGCTTACAAGTGAATGCTTTGACAAAAGCATCAAAGACTTAACTTTTGTAACAACGCCTTAAAGGTCCCATGGCAATCAAAATACTTTATGAGGTTTTTTTAACATTAATATGTGTTCCCCCAGCCTGCCTATGGCCCCACAGTGGCTAGAAATGGTGATAGGTGTAAACCGAGCCCTGGGTATCCTGCTCTGCCTTTGCGAAAATGAAAGCTCAGATGGACCAATCTGGAATCTTCCCTTTATGATGTCATAAGGGGAAAGGTTACCTCCCCTTTCTCTGCTTTGCCCACCCAGAGAATTTGGCCTGCCCATGAGAAAGAGAGAGAGACATCATGGCTTGCAAACAAGTGAAGCATGGCAGTTGGTCAAAGCCACACCCCCACCCTCCACCTTGCCGCCCGCCTCCACCTCTCCCTCTCCTCCTCAATAGCATTTAAAGCTACAGACACAGAAATGGCACATCCTATGGACCACTAAGGCCTATATAAAAGATACTTCAGATACAGTATTAGGGGACCACTAAGGTCTATATAAAAGATACTTCAGATACAGTATTAGGGGACCACTAAGGCCTATATAAAAGATACTTCAGATACAGTATCAGGGGACCACCAAGGCCTAAATGAAAGCATCCAAAAAGCAGCATATCATAGGACCTTTAAACAAAGGCACCAAAAGTGCAATGGGAAAAAATAAACTGTATATGTTTTTTTTTCTGAATCCATTTTATTTTGGCATTCATTGATATGTATATTTTCTTCAAATGCTTTTCAAAGCCATTAGTAGAGAAAAAGACATGCATTTTGGGTGGTTATTACATAATGCACCATATTATTACATACTCGTTAAAAAAAAAGTGCAACCTGGGCATTTTGTAAGAACTGCCTCATTATGTGATACTTTATTACAAAATTACGAAAAGAGAATTTTTTGTATTTTACATATTGCGTTCAGGGTTTCTATTACAAAATGCGGCAGATTATTACATAATGCGGTGCTACAGACCGTTTTCCAAAATAAACCATAACACGTATGTATTTAATAGCCCGCTTTGACAATCTTATGTGTTTGTGGTGGTGTGTTTGCTGTTCACTGTACACGGTTCTGAAGTGTCTGTTGCTAATGGTACTTGGCAGTGTGCATGCTGTCATGATGTGTAGACACAGGAGATGTTGTTAGTTTGTGTGGTAGGAGGGGGGCTGTCAGCTCGTGTCATAATGCAATATTTGTAGAAATTAGCTGTTTTTTTTGTTTGTTTTGCTCATTGCATTGCTAAGGCTGGACTAGCATCTTATTTTTCTTTCAGTTTTTGCTGGCATCGTCATACATATATCTTTTACTGGACTATAAGAGAGGACACAATAAGCTAGGCTGGTAGTTTGCTTTTTTCCCCAACGAGTAAAGGGGGGTTCAGAGGGCCAAGGTTTAAGAGTCACAGTGCGCAAATGATCTGCATGACATCATGCGTACACAGCAGCAAGTGTAATTACTATGCTTCTTGCCGATAGAGTAAGCTAAGTGCTTTGAGATAGGTGTAAACAGCCTAATGTTTTGTAGTGTTTGTGCGATAGGTGTTCATATCAAATGATTTGAGCTGCTGTTTGCAGCAGGCACACTGCTATCCATGAGTGTGCTCTCATGACAGTTTGTGTATACATACTTGTACATGGCATCTGTGGAGGGTCAGAGTCAGCGCGGTAGTAGCCGTTGCGACATACACAGTTGGTTGCTCCCTCACTGGTGGTTCGGCTGTTAATGGGGCACTGCAGACATTGCTGGTCTCCCTGTGCAGCCTTGAAGAACCCTGATACACAAGCTGTATGGAGATATACAACAGTGGGGGGTGTGCAGGGTGCACAGAGGAAAGAGGAAGGACAGGGGGGAAAAAAATTAGACCAGCAAGCTTAGGAACAAAGTGCATGGTACTGTATATATACAGTCCATTCCAAAAGTATTGGAATGGCAATGCAAATTCCTTTGTTTTTGTTGTTCACTGAAGACATTTGGGTTTAAGATCAAAAGATGAGTATGAGACAAGAGTTCAGAATGTCAGCTTTTATTTCCTGGTATTTACATCTACATGTGTTAACAACTCAGGACATAGCACCGTTTGTTTGAACCCACCCATTTTTCAAGTGAGCAAAAGTATTGGAACATGTGACTGAGAGATGCTTCTTGTTGCCCAGGTGTTGCTTTTTCTGCATGACTAGTCTAAGTTTTTATCCTTGGTTTAAACCTATTAAGACTGTATTTCTTGTTTAAGAGGATAAACCAACATGAAGACCAGAGAGCTGTCTAAGGGAGAAAAGCAAGCCATTTTCAAGCTGAGAAAAGAAGGAAAAACGACTAGAGCCATTGGACAAACATTGGGCAATGTCCTGAAAAAGAAAGAAACTACTGGTGTTCATAGCAACAGACGTCCAACAGGTCGGCCAAGGAAAACAACAGTAGTTGATGACAGAAATATTGTGGTAGGTGTGAAGAAAACCCCCAAAACGTCAGTAAGTGACATCACCAACGACCTCCAGAGCGCAATGGTGAAGGTATCCCAATCCACTGTTGGAAGAAGACTCCGAGAGCAGAAATAAAGAGGCCATACCACAAGATGCAAACCACTCATCAGCAGTAAGAATCGGAAGGCCAGATTGGAATTTGCAAAGAAGTACAGAGATGAGCCGCAAAAGTTCTGGAACACTGACTGTTGGACTGATGAGACCAAGATTAATCTCTACCAAAGTGATGGAAAGGCCAAAGTGTGGAGAAAGAAAGGAACTGCTCATGATCCGAAGCATACAAGCTCATCTGTGAAGCATGGTGGAAGTAATGTCATGGCTTGGGTGTGCATGGCTGCTTCTGGAACAGGCTCATTCATATTTATTGATGATGTAACTGATGATTGTAGCAGCAGAATGAATTCAGAAGTGCACAGAAACATTTTGTCTGCCAATTTACGGAGAAATGCATTGAAACTAATCGGGAGGGAGTTCATTATGCAGCAGGACAATGACCCAAAGCACACTGCCAACAAAACAAAGGACTTCATCGGGGGGGGCTTGAGACAGTTATTGCAAGCAAGTGTTATGCCACCAAATATTAAATGTTATTTACTTTAAGATTATTTGTTCCAATACTTTTGCTTGTTGTTTAACACAAAACCAGGAAATTAAAGCTGAAATTCTGAACTCTTGTCTCACACTCAACTTTTGATCTTAAACCCAAATGTCTTCAGTGAACAACAAAAAAAAGGAATTTGCCTTGCCGTTCCAATACTCAGTGTCAACTTTATATTAAATTGGCTACTCTAGTATCAGAACCATCAGTATTAGTAGTCACATTCTAAAATCCTATGCCCGAGCTTTTTCATCTCTACATTTTCCCCACAGAGCATATGATTAGTTGTGATAGCCTATACACCGGCATCTCACAAAGGTCAGCTCATCAAAGTGACATGTACTGGGACTCGTTCAGATGCTGTCAGTTCTGCTGTCCACAGACTCATAAAACATGTCAGAACATGTGGAGCTGAGGACACGGTCTGGGATTACAAAAGACAAGAAAGAAAGAATAGGAGAGAGCAAGAAAGCTGCTAGCGTTCTAGCAATATTTTCGTTTTGTATCCCTCTGTGAATGTATGACACTATTTTATTTGATTGATTTGATTCCGGATTCATTTATCAGGAGGCTATTTTACATCCGCTGTACCTGGATTGGTGGTAAGAGGCCACCCTAAAAAGAGAGAGAAGGATTAAGCTATAAATAATACATACCGATTTGTCCCTATACAATAAAAGTTTATTATACTAATGCTAAAAGACAACAACATAAAAACAAAAACAGTTTGTTAAGATCAACACCAGCACACACACACACACACACACACACACACACAAACACACACACACAACCACACACACACACACACACACACACACACACACACACACACACACACACAATCTCAGCTGAACTGTCAGACGATATAACTGTCATGGTTGTGGTTTTTCCTGTATTATTTTGTCAGTTCAGTTTGCTTGTTTCCCAGTGTTATGTTCACTGTTTCCTGTTTGGCTCTATTGTTCTCATGTTTTGTCCATGGTTGGTTGTATGTTTTCATGCTTCAGTTCCCGTTTTATTTCGTAGTCTGGAGCTGTATTCCAAACCATTCCATTTCATGGAAATAGTGCCCTATATAGTGTGTTCGCCATTTTGTAGTGGTGTTCGAATTCTCCGCGGTAAATTAATTAACTACATAGTCCACTATAAAATACCCACAATGCACAGCTAATTTGAATGTACTGTACATACTCCTATATCCCACAATGCAACGCGGGCGTGTTTTCCAGGAGGAGAAGAAGAAGCCTAAGTGACCGCGACAGCTGAAAAGGAAAAATGAACTGGACGTATTAGAAGTATTTTAGTTTTGGTTAGTTTACATCGAGGTAGAGATGCCTCGCCCCCCGTCTGGAGCCAGGCCCAGACGGCGGGCTCGTCGGCGAGCGCTTGGTGGCCGGGTTTGCCACGGAGCCCGGCCGGGCACAGCCCGAACAAGCTACGTGGCTCCCATCTCTCCAGCCCATGGGCCCACCACCTGTGGGAGGAACCGCTGGGGTCGGGTGCGCTGCCAAATGGGTGGCAGTGAAGGTCAGGGGCCTCGACGGACCAGACCCGGGCAGCAGGCGCTGGCTCTGGGGACGTGGAACGTCACCTCTCTGTGGGGGAAGGAGCCGGAACTGGTGCGGGAGGTGGAGCGCTACCGGTTAGATCTGGTGGGGCTTACCTCTACGCACAGTCTCGGTTCTGGAACCGTACTCCTGGATAGGGGTTGGACTCTTTTCTTCTCCGGAGTTGCCCCCGGCTGAGCGCCGCTACGTTGGAGTTTACCCCGGTGGACGAGAGGGTCGCCTCCCTACGCCTGCGGGTTGTGGGGGGGAAAACTCTGACTGTTGTTTGTGCATATGCACCAAACAGGAGTTCGGAGTATTCGGCCTTCTTGGAGACCTTGAGTGGAGTCACCTGGAGAGGCGTGATTGGGAGGAACGGCCTCCCTGATCTAAACCAGAGTGGTTGTTTGTTGTTGGACTTCTGTGCTAGTCATGGATTGTCTATAACAAACACCATGTTCGAACATAGGGATGCTCATAAGTGTACCTGGTACCAGAGCACCCTAGGCCGAAGGTCAATGATCGATTTCATAATCGTTTCATCTGATCTGAGGCCGTATGAGGACACTCGGGTGAAGAGGGGCAGAGCTGTCAACCGATCACCATCTGGTGGTGAGTTGGGAGGGGGGGGAAGACTCTGGACAGACCCAAACGTGTAGTACGGGTAAATTGGGAACGTCTGGAGGAGGCCCCTGTCCGACAGACTTTCAACTCACACCTCCGGCGGAGCTTTTCGTGCATCCCTGTGGAGGCTGGGGGCATTGAACACGAGTGGACAATGTTCAAAGTTTCCATTGCTGAAGCTGCGGCGAGGAGCTGTGGTCTTAGGGTCTTAGGTGCCTCAAGGGGCGGTAACCCACGAACACCGTGGTGGACACCGGTGGTCAGGGAAGCCGTCCGACTGAAGAAGGAGTCTTTCCGGGATATGTTATCCCGGAGGATTCCGGAGGCAGTTGCAGGGTACCGAAGGGCCCGAAGGGCTACAGCCTCTGCCGTGAAAGAGGCAAAGCAGCGGGTGTGGGAGAAGTTTGGAGAAGACATGGAGAAGGACTTTCGGTCGGCACCAAAGTGCTTCTGGAAAACTGTTCGCCACCTCAGGAGGGGGAAGCGGGGAACCATCCAAGCTGTGTACAGTAAGGATGGGACACTGTTGACCTCAACCGAGGAGGTAATAGGGCGGTGGAAGGAGCACTTTGAGCAACTCCTGAATCCGACTAATACGCCCTCTATGTTAGAGGCAGAGCTGGAGGATGACGGGGGATTGTTGTTGATTTCCCAGGCGGAAGTCACTGATGTAGTCAAACAACTCCACAGTGGCAAAGCCCCGGGGATTGATGAGATCCGTCCAGAAATGCTCAAGGCTCTGGGTGTGGAGGGGCCTGGTTGACACGCCTCTTCAACATTGCGTGGAAGTCTGGGACGGTGCCAAAGGAGTGGCAGACTGGGGTGGTGGTTCCCCTTTTTAAAAAGGGGGACCAGAGGGTGTGTGCCAATTACAGGGGTATCACACTTCTCAGCCTCCCTGGTAAAGTCTACTCCAAGGTGCTGGAAAGGATGGTTCGGCCAATAGTTGAACCTCGGGTTGAGGAGGAACAATGCGGATTCCGTCCTGGTCGTGGAACAACGGACCAGCTCTTCACTCTCGCAAGGATCCTGGAGGGAGCCTGGGAGTATGCCCAACCAGTCTACATGTGTTTTGTGGATTTGGAGAAGGCGTATGACCGGGTCCCCCGGGAGATACTGTGGGAGGTGCTGCGGGAGTATGGGGTGAGGGGGTCTCTACTCAGGGCCATCCAATCTCTGTACGACCAAAGTGAGAGCTGTGTCCGGGTTCTCGGCAGTAAGTCGGACTCGTTTCAGGTGAGGGTTGGCCTCCGCCAGGGCTGCGCTTTGTCACCAATCCTGTTTGTAATATTTATGGACAGGATATCGAGGCGTAGTCGGGGTGGGGAGGGGTTGCAGTTTGGTGGGCTGGGGATCTCATCGCTGCTCTTTGCAGATGATGTGGTCCTGATGGCATCATCGGCCTGCGACCTTCAGCACTCACTGGATCGGTTCGCAGCCGAGTGTGAAGCGGTTGGGATGAAGATCAGCACCACTAAATCGGAGGCCATGGTTCTCAGCAGGAAACCGATGGAATGCCTTCTCCAGGTAGGGAATGAGTCCTTACCCCAAGTGAAGGAGTTCAAGTACCTTGGGGTTTTGTTCATGAGTGAGGGACAATGGAGCGGGAGATTGGTCGGAGAATCGGCGCAGCGGGTGCGGTATTACATTCAATCTATCGCACCGTTAGATTGACGAAAAGAGAGCTGAGCCAGAAGGCAAAGCTCTCGATCTACCGGTCAGTTTTCGTTCCTACCCTCACCTATGGTCATGAAGGCTGGGTCATGACCGAAAGAACGAGGTCCAGGGTACAACCGGCCGAAATGGGTTTCCTCAGGAGGGTGGCTGGCGTCTCCCTTAGAGATAGGGTGAGAAGCTCAGTCATCCGTGAGGAGCTCGGAGTAGAGCCGCTGCTCCTTTGCGTCGAAAGGAGCCAGTTGAGGTGGTTCGGGCATCTGGTAAGGATGCCCCCTGGGCGCCTCCCTAGGGAGGTGTTCCAGGCATGTCCAGCTGGGAGGAGGCCTCGGGGAAGACCCAGGACTAGGTGGAGGGATTATATCTCCAACCTGGCCTGGGAACGCCTCGGGATCCCCCAGTCGGAGTTGGTTAATGTTGCTCGGGAAAGGGAAGTTTGGGGTCCCCTGCTGGAGCTGCTCCCCCCGCGACCCGACACCGGATAAGCGGACGAAGATGGATGGATGGATGGATGGATAGTTTACATGATGCTGGGCGCGCCCGCCTCCGCCACGCAAACAACGGGCGCATCTCCTGACGCAAGTCACGCAACGATGTGTTTTCAGTGAGTGTCAGAAATCTCATGATTGTTCCCTGTATAGTTCACTATTTAATGAACACTATATTGGGAATAGTGAGTGAGTGAATGAGGGAGTAGTTTCGAACACAGCTTCTGTTTTTCTTGTGTTATGTCTTCTTTTACTTCCTGCCTTGTGTGTTTTTCCCGCCTTTGTGATGGTCTGCCCCGCCCTGATGTGTTTCACCTGTTCATCTGCCCTCATGTCACCTGTCCCTCGTTACCTTGTGTATTTAGTCTCTGTGCTTTCTTTGTCTGTTTTCCATTCATCAACATGCCTGGGGCCATTCCCTGCGTCATTGCGTGCTGACGTTTATGATAAGTGTATTGTCTCCTTTCCGCTGCTTCAATGTGGCTAGTTTGCTGCTCCAGTTTTATTCTTTAATTTAGCTGTGATAAAACCTCGTTAAAAAACCCACTCTTGATCCTGAGGTCTTAGCCAATATATCAGACCTATATATTAGACCTATATCTAATTTCCCCTTTCTCTCCAAGATCCTTGAGAAGGTAATCGCTAATCAGTTATGTGACTTTCTACATAATAATAGTTTATTTGAGGATTTTCAGTCAGGATTTAAAGAGCATCATAGGACAAAGACTGCAATGGTGAAAAATGACAAAGAACTTGCCTCCGTTCTTGTCTTAATAGACCTTAGTGCTGCATTTGGCACTATTGACGATAGCATCCTGTTACAGAGACTGGAACATTTAATTGGCATTAAAGGAACTGTACAAAGCTGGTTTGAGTCAGATTAATCTCAGTTTGTTAATGTTAACGATAAATCCTCGAGGCACGCTAAAGTTAGCCTTGGTGTGCCGCCGTGGTCCTGCTCAGTGCCCTACTACACCGGAGTTCCATTTTCTTTGTTACTATATTACCCTGTTCATCAAACCAATTGCTTTAATTATTAAAAATGTCTCTATATTTGTATATCTGTATAAGTGTCTCTGTGTCCCAAATGGCACCAGCAGACACCTGCCCACCAAGATCCTGGGTCTGTCCAAGGTTTCTGCCTAAAAGGAAGTCCAGAACCCCAGAGCCCGCGCTTCTGTCCAGTGACCCAGAGCCCCTACTTCCCAGCACATTGTCCACATCGTCGCACAGTACTCTGTACTTCCCAGGGTGGTGGAGGTCTCCTAGCAGTTCTGTGACTGAGCTGCCCTGTGGCACAGATACGGAGCAGTTCAGCCTTTCTAAGAGCCAGCCATTGGTGGTTTGGTGGTCTGGCAAACCCCTGCTCCCCATGTTTAGTCGGTGGCCTGGCAAACTCCTGCCTCCCGTGTCCAGTCGACAGCCCGGCCAACTCCTGCCCCCCCGTGTCCAGGCGGCTGCCCGGCCGACTCCTAACCTAAGAGCCTGAATTTTTGTTAAGTTGCAAATGTCCCCTGCTCCAGAGTTGCAACTGTCCCACTGCGGCAGAGTTTTATTAAGAAGCCTTGTGGCTTTGTCGGCCAAGATGTCTGGAGCAGATGTGCAACTAATTTGGGCTAATATATATGCAGCTAATGTAGATGATCAGGCATTTTCTATAGATATGGAAAGGAAAATACAAGCTAGGGAACAACAATTGTGTTGTAAAAGGCCATTTTAACTTAATTTTGAACCCATCTGGGAGAGACTATACATTTATTTTGTCAATGCACAAATCACTGGCTCCCTCTGCTATAGGATGTGTGATAGGAAATATCCTAATCTCTGATAATGCGTGCGTTTGCCTAGACCTGCTGCCTCAAAGTGAGAGAAGATGCTCTTATAGGTGGCCCCTTAACTCCTTCCTTTTACAGGAGCCAGAAATATAGACTGGCTTAGGTCTGAGCTAAAAGATTACGATCGGTCAATTGGTGATACAAGAACTCCTTGACGCAGATTTAACTGTAGAGGAAATTAAAGAGGTAATGGGCGCCTGGCTATGGCAAAGGCTATGAGGGCCAGGGTAATTTTTTAATTTTTTGCATGTGCCCCTGTAAAGCACTTAGAATTTCTTAATGTCTAAATTCTGCTATACAAAGAAAATTGCCCTGAACTGAATAAGGCAACTGCAAGTTGTGTGTATATCTCTCTCTCTCTCTTTCTCTCTCTCTCTCTCTCTCTCTCTCTCTCTCTCTCTCTCTCTCTCTCTCTTTCTCTCTCTGACTCCGTCACATTCATGCTTTCATAACCTCCCGTTTGGACTACTGCAATGGATACCTGTCTGTCCCCAGCAATACCCTAGACAGTCTCCAGTAAACTCTGCCGCCAGGGTCCTCACCCACACCAAGACCTGGCAGCACATCACCCCAACCCTCATCCACCATCACTGGCTCCCAATTAAGTCCTGCATCAAATATGAAATCCTCCTCCTCACATACAAATCCCTCCCTTCCTGCACTGGCCCCACAGTACCTCTCTGACTTCCTCCATACATACACCCCACCCCGAAGCCTGTGGTCCTCAGACGCTGGCCTGCTCTCCATTCCCCACACCAGACTCTGTACCTTTGGAGACAGAGCCTTTAGTGTTGCAGCCCCATCCCTCTGGAAAACCCTCCTGCAGATATTCGAAATGCTACATCCCTGGACATTTAAAAAAACCTCCTGAAACACCACCTGTTTACCACAGCCTACAACCACTTTTAGCTTAGCCACAGTAATTCTGTAAAGTGTCCTTGGGTTTCATAAATATCATAAGACTTACTTTCTGTTTGGGAACTCCAGGTGAAATCATGAAAGCCATTGAGTTCCCAGGACAAACAATGGGGATCAGTAACTGGTTGTTAGGTGTGCATATTCACAGCTCAGTAACAATCAGTCCAGAGAGATACAGCAGAGAGGGATTAAGGTCTACCAAACAGTTGCTAGAATTGTTGCTAGGCACTTTTTTGAAGTAAAACAAATTCTAATGAGGTCTTAAAAGTCTTCAAATCTAGCAAGAAAGTCACGAAGTTGGAAACCCTGAAAACCTTGTTAGTTTATACAAAATCTTTCTGAGCATAAAACATCACATTAAGTCTATTCAATTCAGTTTACATGATCCCTTTTGGTTTTTTAAATAAGTCCAAGAATAAATTGCCGAATCCAAAGGCTGCACCTGTTTAACATGTGACTAACAACAAGTGAAAAAACAATTGAACCATAGCTGGTGTATTGACATTTTGCATATTGTTCTGAACTGCAGCATTAAGTCGGTAGCATTGGCCTTTTACAAAACCGCAGCAGTAATTGATAGTAGTTATGAATGAAATATTTGTTAATTCAAATTTTAGTTTGTTTTTGGTCTGGCAAAGATGCAGCCACAAACACGCTGACAGACTACAGACTACCAGCTACAGCTGGTAGTAGCAGCATGGCTCTGGGCATGGCAAAGTTGGTCAGTCGCTACGCCACTAAACTGCAACATATTCTTTGGGCATATAAGGCCACAGCACCCACGGGAGCACTACAAATATCCCGAGCCTCGCAGCCCTCCAGCTGCTGCTTCACCCTCCTCCGCCTTCTCTCTCTCTCTCTCTCTCTCTCTCTCTCTCTCTCTCTCTCTCTCTCTCTCTCTCTCTCTCTGCCCGTAACGTTGTACTCTGGCTCAAATGAATATGGGCGGCCATCCAATTATAACGACCTCATCCGCATCGTCAAAATCATTTAAATATTGAGCATTACATTGAAAATCTTTAAGATAACACAAACCTATGATTTCAGACATCTTGAGCCTATTTCTAGTCTTGCGTTACACTGTCCACACCGCTGTCTTCAGACAAAAAGTCACGTCCTGAGATCGATAAAAAAAAATGAATAAATCACTTTTAGTGGACAAAAAGCAATTTTTTTATCAAATTTTTTATTCTGAATTAGAAAAATAAAGGTGAAAAGAAGTTGTTTAGAGGCCCAAAATTCAGATAACATAATTTCAATGCATAAATATTCAGTGCTAAAAATACAATGGCTTTTTAATTTCAAAATCCGATAAAACAGATTTACTTCCATATGAAGGGTGTTACATCCGTTCTCTCCTCTCCATTGATCTATTCCACAGACAGTTCAAACTGCTCTCTCTACCAATAGAAGCTGCTCTGTTTTAGGCTACAAAACGTGCACGCAGGCTGAAATTTAACTCTGCGGTTTTGTCAGGATTAAGCTATAAGCCGACGGAAGCTCCGCTAGCTGCTAGGCTAATGCGCAACGGAGTTATTGTGTCCACCTCAGCTGAAAACGGAGAAATGTGCGACAAGAAATCAAGAAAACAAAACAGAGGTGTGGTGTAGAAGAGCAGTACTGCGGGCTCCTTACCTCTGCAGACTGTACCATTCTCTACCGCCTCATACCCGGCTTTGCACATGCAGCGCCCGATGGGTACCATCCACTCGCCATCCCCGTTACAGTACAGCTTGATGGGTACATCCACCTCTTCCCCATTGGGAACACACACCCCTCTGGCTGCCACCAGAGAGGTGCTCTCCGCTCCAGACAGAGTCTCAGAGAAGATGGCACCGTTGTGGATCACACTGAGACATTTCCTGTAGAAGACTCGAACAGCGATGAGCGACATGCAGGCGCCATAATCCTGGAAAGCGAGGTAGAAGCCATTGCGCGAAACCGGTCCAAAACTCCGAATTTCACTGTTGATATTCATGATGCGGCCACCAAGATCAACCTGAGAGAAGCTCTCATCAGCCGCTATGGTGTCCACTTTCACCCAGGGGTTGTCCATCCAGGCTGGGGACGATTTCGTGGCTGTGTCCGAGTCTGACTCATAGTAATACAGGTTGAAGGTCTCCTTGCAAGAGCCAGGGACATTGGGTATGGAACTACAGTCGCGTACTGAGAACTTCATCTGGACATGGATGCGCTGAGCACCCCGGCGGCGGATGTATTTGGTGCGTACCCAGTTGTTCTGACTGCTGTCGAAGACATTGCACACCTGGTATGTTCGGATGGTGTTCATGTTTTCATCATAGCCACTAACTTCTTCCCACTAGAAGACAGACAAGAAAAAACTATTTATTCAGTGACATACAACTAATGTACAAAAACAGTCACCCAGTAACAGTTATTCTTAGGAGCAGTACTAAACCACAAAACCGCTTGGTCCTGAAGGACAACACAAGGGTTGAGCTGTGAAAACCTCAATTGAGCCAGTGTCAAAGAGCTGAGAGAGTGGTCATCTTCCTTTTGGAGATTGCTTTCAGTTGTTTTGTGTTGAGTTTGTCCAATAAATTACCTTATTTACCGTTTTTTTATTATTTTAAATTGTTTGCGTCCTCCACCCCTAGACAAATTAGGGACGTAACGCAGCACCTTAGTGCTTTTTTGTACAGCATTTTGGTCAGCTTAAGCTGTGTTTAAATGTGCGCTAGAAATAAACTTTACTTACTTTACAAGAGACAGGGTTTAGAGATCAATTCTCAACAAAGTAAACAGAAGTACATAACCCTCGTGTTTTTTTTTTGTTTTTTGTTTTTCATGCGCAAAAGATTAATAAAATGTCACACGAGCACCTTGTTTAAATGCTTATCAGAATAAACCCCTGGATGTATTTAGAGAACTAGGGAGATGTCATTATTATGTCGTGCTACTAGCTACCACTAGCTGCTAGCATATAGCTGGCAGTTTGGGAACAGATATAAATAATGTTACATTCAGATTCAATGTTTCAGACTGAGGTTGCATTTGCCATCTTGCCAGTCAAAAAGAGATGATCTCCGATATCCACCTTTTGATTTTAAATTGTTTCTTATATGAGGCTCCTTTTTTTTAACTACAAGGTCAATATTGTTTTTCACTAACGACAAAACAATGAATTATCCGTGCATTTATATGGAACTAAGCTTTAGGAGCTTTCCATCTTTACTCTCCTCCCTGTTATGTTGCGGAGATCGACCCGTTTTGACTGGCAAGATGGCGCCGACCGGAAACACCAACTGCCAAAGTGAGTTGTTCAAAACCTTTTTTTTTGGTAAACTCTGTGTACACAAACAATGTTCTCAATGCTCGAGTTCATGTGTTGAGCCCCTGGTGATACTGGTGATACCGATTTTGATGCTATCATAGTAGTGCCCCCAGCACTCCCATTCAAAAGGCCATTTGAACGAAAACGAAAATACGGTCAATCTTAAAAGTGGCGTTTCCGTCCTAATTATGCTTTTAAACGAAGGTTTGACTCGGGCACATTCACAAAAAGACCCTAGGTTGCATTTTGGCGAGAGTTACGCTTTAAGATGCATCAGTTCACCCAGCCACTGTTAATCAGGATGTCGATTTTTATGGCCCGACCTACCAGATTGGCCAGATCACTGGTGGTCGCTGCTATCGCTCAAACCACATAGCTTGCATGTTGTTTGAATCGTGTATTCACATGGACATTAATTATTCGGTTATGAGGCTTTTTTTTATCCGCTTTAGATTATATTCTGGATAGGATGTTTACATGACACACAGAATGCAGTTATTCATATCCCCGTACAGGCTCGCCAACAGCTGTCTACTCTCAGTGCATCTCTCTCTCTCTCTCTCTCTCTCTCTCTCTCTCTCTCTCTCTCTCTCTCTCTCAGGTCATGTAAACAGCATATTCCGGTTGGATATTCTGAAAAAGGCCTTTTTCCGAATATTGCATTTTCCGATTAAGACGTGTGTTATATTCCAGTATTATTCAGGTTTTAGAGGCATTCTTTATTTGTATATGTATACAGCACATTCAGAATATGAGTCTCAATCAGGGTTTTTACCGCTTTACCATTTGTAGTGAAGTCAGCACAGCCCCTGTCACATTGTGTGTTATTGTTCCCAGTGTGTTGGTTTGTTCCACTCACCCCCTGTGATGGGTAGATGGTCCAGCCCAGCTCTGCGGTTGCCGTTGTTGAATCCATCAATACTTCTGCAGGGGACAAAAATCAAAAGGTCAGTTTAAAGAAATAGTTGATCTAATAAGAAACTGGGCCAACTAGCATTCCTTCTGCAGAGCATGAAGAGCCTGCTTTCTCAGTAAGCCAGCGTGTCAACACTGGCATGTCAGTGTTATGCTGAGGGTACCTTCCATTGTGTTGTCATGCTCGCTGCGAATGTTGCCATGCTCTGCTGATTCTGTGTCTCTCTGTAGAACTCTCTGCTTATTCTTCACTGGCTTTGATATTGATTTTATTTCCAATGCTTTCATTATTAACGTCTGTGCCTTTTGGCGGAGAGGAGGATGATGGGTAAAAATGAAAGCCATCCTAGACATCCCCTGTCATCCCCTCTATGACGAGCTAATCGCTCTGGATCATCTTGCCCAGGAGCAAAAGGAGCGCTGCAGGCGCTGCTCTGTCCCTGCTGCATCATCACACGCATGCACACACACACACACACACAGGCCACAGCCATGCTGTCGATATTTCCATGGTATATACTGTATTCTATTATACTATGATAACATATATTATGTTGGGGGGCAGTAGCTGACATCTCTCCATTAGTGCATGTGTGGGATTAATAAAGTATAAATTATTATTATTATTATTATTATTATTATTATTATTATTATTATTATTATTATTATATTCTGTTTGATTGCTGCACAATACTTGACTATACTTCTTCCCTCTACTATATACTGTTGTAATAGACTATAGATTGTTATGTTACTACTACTACACTAAAGCACATTATCATGTCTCATTCCCTCACTATATATTAATGTACAATTCATTATTTAATTTGGTATCATGTTACAGTTTACATATTACAAAAACGACCGTAGAAGGTGTTCACGTCATTTGCCGGTCTCTGGTCGTTGATGGAGGGGGGGCTTTGGTTTGTACTTGTTTATCTGTCTGAGCCCCAGAGTCATTGGCTGAAAACTGCTGATGGCGTGGTTAGAGTGACCTAGTATAACCATGACCCAAAATCTGTCTGACACTACGTCCAGAAGCCACTGAGTGAGGTCCATAATCTCCGTGCCATCCCCCCAACACCAAGTACAAACCATGTCAGGTGAAACCAGGCTAGCACAGTGTATCCAACACATCTTTAATTATTCACATCTTCCTGACAGTCTGCTGCTGCTGAGCAAAGCCTCTTGCTGAAGTGAGAGATGATCCCAGATGTGAGTGGCTACAAACCACAGCTCACGGATCATCACTGGCTGCCTCCATCTTCATACATCTAATCCAAACAGTTGTTTCATTCTGGTGCTTTTATTGCCTGCCTATCCACTCCTTATACGCACAAATGCACAAACACAATTTGCCCACTTCAATGAGTCTATGCATAAAAGTGGCTACTATTGTTTAGCCATAGAGCCTTAGGCAGCAGCCATAAGAGGGGAGCTAACTTCCCAGGTGTTATGGTAGGAGGTGTAGTGCACAAACCTATGCTTTATGCAGACAATATATTACATTTTGTGTCTGAAACTAGCAGATCAATACCCTGTCTACTCTTTCTCGAAATCTTCAGGTTATAGGGTTAACTGGTCAAACTCAGAAGTGTTAGCTTTGACAGCTCAGTGCCCCTGTAACAGCCTTCCAATCAGGTGCATTTCAGCGGCCAAAGCAAGGTATTGTATATCTGGGTATCTTATTCCTTTCCCAGTTAAAAAATTTGGATCCATTATTTAATAAAATCTCTTTTGATGTTAATAGATGGGTGACTCTCAATCTCTAAATACCAGGGAAGGTCAATGTTATAAAAATGTTTTTTGTTCCCAAGCTGAACTACCTTGTCCGATCTCTTCCCCTGTCATATTTTAAATGGTTTGACAGGATAACAAAGACATTTATATGGAATGGTAAACATTTTAATCAATTACAAAGACCGATTGCTAGAGGAGGTTTGGGTCTACCAAAGATTACTATGTTTTTCACTTAAGGCATCTGGCCCACTGGTCACTTCCTCCTGAGAGAGTCCCACCCTGACATTGTATTGGGCAATCTGTTTTTACCCCAATATCGCCCTTTTAAAATGTATGGTGAGGCAAAAACACATCTGATAATCTCTCACATAAATGCCATTGGGACCAAAGTGGTCCGGCTGTTTGAAGTGGATCCATATGTAAATACCTCATCAAGAGTTTGGCGAAATCCAAAGTTATGTATAAGTAGATCTCCCATTTTTTGAAGGGATTGGTTAGAAAAGGGAATTGTCACACTGGGGGATCTGTATCTAGGTGGCATATTGAAAATCCTTTGAGGATGTGGTACAGGTATTTGGAATCCCTAGTTCTCAATTTTTTAGATATTTGCAACTTCGCCTTCTGTTAGTGGGGATTTTTGGATCCAGTTCTTCAGCCCCGAAGGCACCAACATGTTTTTGAAATATGGAAAAGGTCATGAGACTTCTGGGTATTATTCTATGATTATGCAGAACTTGGAGGATGGAGCCTGGCCAGCACTCAAAAAGACATGGGAAATGGTTCTGAGTATTACACTGGATGATGAGGAGTGGGACAGAATCTGTAGGAATATTAAAACTATATCACACGATGTGAGGGTGCGCCTCTGTCATGCCCCCAACTGCTGTGACTTCCTCACGTGACAGTCTGGTGTGTGCATGAATGTGTTTTGTTTTATTTATTAATTTTGTTAGGCCTGCAGTGTGTTTGGTGTGTTTTGGTTTTCTGTAGGTTTTTGTGTTCACCTTCATTTTCCACAGTGTGTGGACACGCCCCCCCACCCAGCACCCCCCACTGCCAGCTCACCCTCATTGTCTCAATAAAACAAGATTCTTTTGCACCAACTCCAGTCTGCGCTGGAGTTTTGTCCCCAACCCTAACAGCCTCATTCAGTTCAAGACTATGCATTGCTTCTATTGGACTTCCTCCAGATTGTTTAGAATTGATCTGAAAGACACAGAAATGTAAAACAGAGGACAGCCAATTACTTCATGTCCTATGGTCCTGTGATAAGGTCCAAGAGTTTTGAAATGATGTACATGATAACATATGTAGGATTGCAGGGACCCAGGTTCCATTCAGCCCAAGATAATTTGTTCTGGGAGATGGGTCAATCCTTGCCGGGCTGGATAAGCACATAAGAAACGGGGTCAAGACTTTATTAAATTAAATTATTATTTACCTTTATTTAACCAGGAAGAGACTCATTGAGATTAAAAATATCTTTTTCAAGAGTGTCCTGGCCAAGACAGGCCGCAGTACAAACACAAAATACACAAAACCACTAAAAACATAAAACAACTGAAATAGCAAATCCCTCAACGTCAACCACAATCCGAAACACATCAGGCAAAACATCTACAGCCAGATGTGGCTGCCTCCAAGTCAATCAAGATCCTCTTAAAAGCGACCAATGAGACAAGCTCAATAAGTTTCGTGGATTTCTGTAACTTGTTCCATGTAGAGGGAGCAGCAAACTTAAATGCCTTTTTCCCCAGTTCAGTTCTAACCTTTGGAACAGACAGAAGGAAAAGATCCTGGGAACAAAGTCCTGATACTATTTACACTGATATAGGTCAGAAGGTAAGATGGAAGTAGACCTAAAATAGCCTTGTATATTAAAATATGCCAGTGTTTAAGTCTCCGTGTTGATAGAGAAGGCCATCCAACACGTTCATACAGTTCACAATGGTGAGAGAGGGCTTTAAAACCAGTGATGAACCTCAGAGCTCCATGGTATACAGTATCCAGTGCATGTAAACTTTGAGACAAAGCATGCGTATAAAACATCACCATAGCCAAGTACAGACATAAAAGTGGCAGCAACCAGCCTTTTTCTAGATTTGAACGAAAAGCAGGATTTGATTCTAAAATAAAAACCTAGATTAAGTGTTAATCTTTTTGCTAGCTGCTGAATATGATGTTTAAAAGAAAGAGATTCATCTTTTAAAATACCAAGATATCTGTACTTTCAACACATTCAATCTTCGTACCCTGGGAAGTGAGGATTGAAGGCAGGTTTGATTTGGATTTTGAATTTGAAAAAAGCACGACTTTTGTTTTTTCAGCATTTAAAACAAGTTTTAAATAATAAAGATTATGTTGGAGCGTGTTAAAACTGGCAGAGGGCCTGGTCTGGGGTGGGTGCTGAGCAATACAGTGCAGTGTCATCAGCATAAAAATGAAATTTTACATTAGACACGTAATGATCAATGTTATTGATATAGAGAATGAATAGCAGTGGCTCCAAGACTGACCCTTGAGGCTTGCCTTTTGTTATTCTGAGATAGCGAGAAGTGCTGCCCTCCGCCTGCACAAACTGAGTACTGTCTGTAAGGTAATTAACAAACCAGCTGACAGTTTGTTTGGAAAGTCCAGCCCAGTCTGTGTTTCAGCACTATGTGGTCCACTGTATCAAATGCCTTTAGAAATGTCAATAAAAAGGGCTGTACAATGCTGCTTGTTGTCCATGGATTCAATAAAGTCATTTAAAACCCTAAGAGCTGCCGATGTTGTACTATGCCTTTTCTAAAACTAGATTGGAAGTCAGATAAAACATTATTACTGTTAAAAAAAATCCTTTAATTGATCACTGACTAGGGATTCTAGAACCTTGACCAGGACAGACAGTTTATAGATGGGTCTGTAGTTGGGTCTGTAGTTATTTAAAATAGAAGGGTCAGCCCCTTTGAGCAGGGCAACCACAAAGGCTGATTTCCAGATGGGAGTAATGACATTTGTGTTCAAGCACAGATTAAAAATATTAGTTAAAGGCATGTCAACACAATTTGCTGCTAGCTTTAAAAAGTAGGGATCCAGTTTACCAGGGCCTGCAGATTTTGTTGTGTCCAAATGCTTGAGGGCTTTATTTACGTCTGAAACTTTAATAGGACTGAAACTAAAAGACTGACTAGAAGGATCTGGGCCAACAGTCTCAACTGTAGATGAACATTCATGTTGCGGATTGAATGACTCAAATAAAAATCCTGAGGCTATGAAATGTTCATTGAAACAATGAAGCATTTTGGCCTTGTCAGTAACATTTTGTTTGTCTTTCACAATGCTTGAAGGAAGCTCCTGGCCTTTACCGTTTTCTAATAATGATTTGATAGTTTTCCAAAATTTTGATGGATTATTCAGGTTATGGTTTGAGAAAGAAAATGATCAGCTTTGGGTTTTTTGATTTTGAGAGTACATGCATTGCGTTGTTGCCTGAAGACCAGCCAGTCAGAGTTCTGATTTGATTTTATGGCTTTTGCCCATGCCACGTTGTGCTCATGGAGGATATTTGTTAAATCAGGAGAAAACCAAGCCTTGTTTCAGCCTTTGACTGTGTACGTCTTTAGGGGAGCATACTTATTAATTATAATGGTAAACACTCATGAAAGAGGTTCCAGGCACTTTCAACAGCTGCACTGATATCAATTTAAAAAAAAGTGATCCCTGGGTAGTTGACTTCATTTGTGATTGGTATGGCTCGAAAAACTAAATAAAGATGTCATCCTCAATGGTAGTGTAGTATCTGGACTCATAACGGACCTTTTATAAACTTTGTGTTAAGTTTTTGGTAACAAAGAAACTCGTATGAACTTTAGCCTACATTCGCTGGACACTTCTCTGGAAACATCTGTAAAGAATTAGGGATGCCCTTGTTGGCTTGGTTCCAAAAGGATGATAGCCATTGGTCAAAGTATTATTTCCTCCCCCATCTATCTTACACACATTATAGAATATATACCATGTTAAAACAGAGAAAGTCAGAGGACTGGAGAATTGGGAAAACATGTCCTCTCCGAGCTCTGCAGGGCTTGTCAAATGATGCTGATTTCTTCGATGTAAATAAACCTTTATAATCAAGAAACAGTGTCGGCGGATTCCTTTCCACACAGCAATGCAGCATCGCTACCAATTACACCACACTAGCACCATAATCTAACAAATCTAGTACTAATCTGATGTTGTTATGGATAAAGCAACCTTTACGGAAACCAGACTGCGATTCACTAATAATTTGTGTCATGCCCTATTTTAGTCTGTTAGCAATACTGTGGGCCAATAATTTATAATCTACATTAAGTAATGTTGTGGTCTCAAATTCTCTAAATATTTATTATCCTTATCAGATTTATGAATTCACGTTATTAACCCTTGTTTTCATTATGTTACAGAAACCACACATCAGTTCAACGATCTGAACTCAGTCTAACACACAGTGGCTTGCATTAAGTGTGTGTGGTAATTAATATCTTACCAGACCATCTGTGGCCATTGCAAACTCATTTATGCAACTACACCTAGGGATTCTTCATTATATAGGAGGTCTTAAGCCTGGGCTCATTCAATCAGGCTTCTTCAGAGAGAAACTTTTTGGATTAATTAACACAATGTCTCCAAACGGCTTAAATGAAGAATTTAATATATAAAGCCATATTGTGTGTGGGATTGGTCTAATGTGAAAAATGGTGTCAATGTGGGATAGTGTAGCACATAATGTTATTTTGTAAGTTAGAGTTTTGACCAATTTTTTCATTCATTCATTAATTTTTTCATTGTCTGTGTGCATATTGTGTATATGTAATTTTATCACTAATGGTTTTATGTGGTAACTAGGTGGCACTTAGGTCCATCAAGGCCTTGGTAATCAGTTTAAATGAGCTCAGCTTATCAAGGCCTTGGAAATTAGTTTGAATGAGCTCAGCTGATGCATGATCAGCTGACCATGTATGTGTCCTATATATATGCTTCTGCCACTGTTGAATGCCATTTGCCTGAGGAAGACCCGGCAGGGTCAAAACGTTGCAGCACAATAAACATATTTCTACTCTACTCAAATATTGCTCATGTAATTTAGATTGTAGATTTCTAAACGTAGCCCCGTCTGATCGTGACATGGGTATTTTCTTACAACGGTCCTCAAAATCTTGAGCAAATTAAATTGAATACTGCCTAACCCTAACCATCTGGTGTGGAAACCTCCAAACAAACTATCAAAAACGTTGGCTTCTTATAGAACATCTTTGGCTACAAGGCCCAGAGTTCTGTAAATCTGCCCTCGATTGCTCTTCTACAACGGCCGCATGTGTATCTTAGTAAACTGAAAGTGGATTGTGAGAGCTGAATGTGGAAATGCAGAGTTACGTTTTCAGTGAGGATCAAATACAGTTTCAGAGCAACTGAATTATATTTCAAATTAATTAAATTTAAAATTATGCTATTCAAAATTAATTTGTTCAGTGCACTTATTAGAGTTAAACAATTCCATTTAAATGAATCAAATTCAGTGTCTAGCGACACATATTTCTGTGAATGTGCTAAAATAATTTTTTTACACCTAAACAACTTCCAGCCAATCATTTCATCATTCAGTAGTTACATGGTGGCTAGTCTTGTTTTACCGGACCATCCAATGCTCCGGAGCAGAGGAGGGTCTGGCTACTCCACGCGGCATTCCGGGATGGGAGGAAAAACGTGCTCTGGTTTATTGGCATTCGTTTAAACCAATCACAATTGTCTTGGGCGGCGCTAAGCTCCGGACAGAGCCGCTGTGAAATAGATATGCAAGAGAAAACTCAGATTGGACAGATAGTCTAGCTAGCTGTCTGGATTTACCCTGCAGAGATCTGAGGAACAGTTAACCATAGTCCTCAGAAATCCACCGGAGGTTAGAACGCCAACACAGAGAGAGAGGAAGGGGACGGACAATATTGGACAAATAGTCACAGACACAATCTTTATATAATATACACTGTGTTATCATATATATACTATATATATTTGTAGTTGAATGCAGTGTATATGTATGTATTACTGCAATATTCCAGTGTGTGGTGACAGATTACATTTTTTGTAGGCTTTATATGGGCAGTTAGATATAATAAATATTGACACTTTAATACCTTGTACCCTGAAACAAAATAAGCATGTATTGCTACTCTGCACTACATTGTTTTTTTGGAGCCTTTCTGTTTTTTTATATAATAGTGAGAGACCGACAGGAAACTCAGTCTTAACTGTACACATTCTACCTGTTGAGCTATCAACTCTGTCTACTGCAGACCGTACTGAGATCAAATAGACCTGAGAATTGAATTCACCACCTTTCTGCCTGTATGCAGATGGGTTTTGCCAACCAGACAGCAGGTATTCAGAACAGCAAACATAATGAAATATAACACGATCAGAGAGAGGAGAGCTTAGACACATGTTAATATATTTGTTAATAATGAAAGGCAGAGCTGCAGTAGTGCATTTAAAATGCATTGGTTGGAGCTGCTAATGGGAGCTGGAGCAGGGAAATGGGGACAGCGTGGGCTGGCGAGGGCGGGGGGTCCATTAGTATATGTTGCCCTGCTTTCGTGACTAGACATTGGTCGTGGCAGCTCCTGAGTCTCTGCAGTTTGATCTCAACTGACTGGACACAATATGTTGCTGTGACTTAAAATGGCATGAAGGTTTTGGATCTAGTTGTGTTGATGTTTAAGATCATGCATCACTTCTATTGGACTCCCTCCAGATTGCTTAGAATTGGTCTGGAAGACACACCAAATTGTTGGAAATGTAAGAAAAAGGATGGCCAATTACTTCATGTCCTATGGTCCTGTGATAAGGTCCAGGAGTTTTGGACCGGGATACATAACAACCTATGTCTGATTGCAGGGACCCAGGTTCCATTAAGCCCAAGATTATTTGTTCTGGGAGATGGTCAATCCTAAACAGGATGGATAAGCACATAAGTGTTCATGTTGTAAAGTGTGTGTGTAAAAATTAATAAAAATTGTTAATCATAAAAAATTGGCTTGGAGGACAACACAAATGACAAAAAGCACCAACACTTAATGATTCTCATTTAGGGATGGAATTTATCTCATCATACACTGTAGAGCTCACTCTGTGCCATTTTCTGTCCCCCCTTCCTCACTAGCTCAATCTGTCCCTGCATTCCTGCAGTATATATATATAGAGAGAGAGCTCTTGTTCTGCCTTTCTCTGCATGATTCAATGAAAAGTAGGCCAAAGAGGAGGAGAGAGTGGGCCAAGTCCAGCAAACATAATCCTTGTAGGCTGTGCTACGCTCTGTACGCCACCCACAGGGATACATCAGTTTGTTTTATGTCACAGCGCTGCCGCCATGCTGCTTTCAGCACCAGCTTTTATACGTAAACACAGCTTCTTGCATTATTCGGATTATCTTTTCTTAATGAGGTATCCTGAACTACATCCTAAACGTAACCTGACTTGTAATGTTAAAGTGATGAAGTCATAATAGATGTCAGATTGATTCCCAGTCCACAATGTAGAGATCATTGGTATATAATTTGTGTAGATATAAGAATCTGCATTCACACAATTACAATTTGGCATATCTAAACAAAATCCGCAATTACCAGTCATACCTCTTCAGACCTTAGCTAATGTTAGCAATTAATTGCGGTTAAACAAAGAAACCACAATAATGTTA
Organism: Perca flavescens; assembly: GCF_004354835.1. Lineage (NCBI taxonomy): Eukaryota > Metazoa > Chordata > Actinopteri > Perciformes > Percidae > Perca > Perca flavescens. The sequence goes on from NC_041337.1 coordinate 2,973,378, forward strand.
AAACATTGACAATTAGACAATTATGTAATAATTGTTACAGGCCTATACACCATGTTACAAGCTATATTTCTACACATTTCTGCATAAAACAATAAGTCCAAACTGAGGATACTTTGTTGGTAGTTAATAAAAACACTGCGGGGGGGAAAGAATGAGCTACACTTGCTGTGATATTAAAGACGTGTCTCTGTGTGGAGACAGAGGAGCAGCAGACTAGAGCGACTGAGACCAGAGTACTTCAGCCTTGTCATACTAACACAGACCACACAGGTTGGAGGTGAGGTGGGTCAGTAGAGGTCCAACAACAAATGCTTGCCCCGGCTCTCCTAACTGCTCATTCCACTCAAATCTTAGTTACAGTACAACAAAATAATTAAATTTCCTTTTCATTTCAAATGTTGTGGGTCACGTCAGGGCAGCAGCGTAAGTTTACGCTGCTGCCCTGACGTGACTGTTTACGCTGTAAATGGTAACGTTAAACACATCATGCAGTGTCACAGTCACAGACTTCTAAATCTAACCGCTGCACTGACGGCTAGCATGGCATCCGTCAAGAAGAGAGAGGTGGATAATGAATGTCGTGTTTTCCAAGAAAATGAACCGAAGAATACTTCTTTGTTGAAGTGAGGGGCAAGCCAGTTTGCCTTGTGTGTGGAGAGTCTTTCGCTGTACTGAAAAAGGCCAACCTGGAACGTCACTACAGTACTAAACATGCTAGGCTAAGTGAGTTGCAAGGGCAGGTAAGCAGAGATAAAATAAACTCACTTCGGCGAAGTTTGGGTGCCCAACAGGCAGCTTTCACCAGACCAAATTTGGACAGAGATAACGTTGTACATGCAAGTTATGTGGTGAGTGAGCCAATCGCCAAGAAGCTGAAACCTCATTCAGATGGGGAATTTGTGAAGGAGTGCCTTGTTGCTACAGCAGAACTGCTTGCAGCTGACAAAGTGAAATTGTTCCAAAGCGTGAGTTTATCGTGAAGAACTGTCGCCGATTGGATTACAGATATGGCAGGGGATATTGAAAAAACACTGAATCTTGAGTTTTTCCCGGTAGCCTGTGATGAAACAACAGACATTACAAATACTGCCCAATTAGCAATTTTTGTGCGTGGGATTACTTCGGAGTTCGATACAACAGAGGACTTGCTTTCACTGCAAGCCATGCATGGCACTGCTAAAAGTGAGGATTTGTTTGGGCAAGTTATGTCAGCTATGAACCAGTTTGAACTTCCATTTGAAAAAGTTAAGTGGCCTTGCGCCGGATGGAGCCCCAGCCATGGTTGGCTTTTATCGACATTTATCCCAAGAGAATTGAGCCGTCGAAATATTGATCAGAGTGAGTTAGTTGTGTGCCACTGTATTAGGGCTGGGCGATATATTGATATTATATTGATATCGTGATATGAGACTACATATTGTCTTAGATTTTAGATATCGTAATATCGTGATATGACATAAGTGTCTTTTACTGGTTTTAAAGGCTGCATTACAGTGAAGTGATGTACTTTTCTGAACTTACCAGACTGTTCTAACTGTTCTATTATTTATTATTTATCTAAAATCTAAGTGTGAAGATATTTTGCAAGAGCACCAACTGTCAACTCTAGAATATATTGCCGCTATATCGATATCGAGGTATTTGGTCAAGAATATAATGATATCTGATTTTTCTCTATATTGCCCAGCCCTATATCAGAAAATATGGGATTTAGAAATAAGCGCTGACAATGTGTAGAAGAAAAATTTAACAATTTAAAACGTTGGAAAAAACTAAAACAAACCTTTATGGAGCTTTGATTTCAAAAAAGGTACTCCTGTTGTTATACAGTATTTATGTTTACATTTTATTGTTATTTGAACAGCTGAGCATTGAACCAGGTGAAGAAACCTGTTTATTATTTATTCATTTGATTTTGCAACTGTTCACTGAAATAGCCGGTTCTATGAAACTACTTGTGACATGTCATATTTGCCTTAGACTTTGACTGAACATTTGCTCTCACTTTCCGGAAAAAATATCGGGATGTATATCGTATATCGATATTCAGCCAAAATATATCGGGATATGACTTTTGGTCCATATCGCCCAGCCCTACACTGTATCATACATCAAGAGAATTTGTGCGCAGATTCCCTGAAGCTCAGTAATGTAATGTCAACCGTCGTTTCCACGATCAATTTGATCAAAAGTAGAGGGCTGAATAGCCGCCAGTTCAAGTAACATTTGCGTAGGCTTGAGTCGGAATATCGAGATCTGGTGTACCATTGTGAGGTTCAATGGCTTAGTCGTGGAAAGATGCTCGCACGGTTTTACAAATTGAGGGAAGAAGTAAAACAATTCATGGATATGAAGGGCAAGGCTACTAATGAACACAGTGATGGCAAGTGGCTGTGTGATTTGGCATTCATGGTGGACATTACCAAACACCTTTCTGAGCTGAATGTCAAGCTCCAAGGTCCCAACCAGCTAGTCAGCGCTCTGGTCTCCAATGTGAAATCATTTGAAGCTAAATTAAGCGTGCATTTTCCTACAAGAACAGAAGCCTGCTCTAACATCTGAATGTGCAGCTGAGTGCGCCAAATTCTGTCATGCTTTCAGTGAGAAGTTTCAGGACACAAAAAGTAAGGTAAAGGAACTCAACATCTTTGCAACGCCATTTAATGTGGAACAAGCTGGCGTGCCTGACAACCTGCGACATGAAATCATTGAGGTGCAAAGCAATGACGAGCTCAAAGCAAAATACAACCTCCCTCTGCTTGAGTTTTATAAAGTGTAATGTGCGTGCTGAAGAATTTCCTGGTCTCAGGATACACGCACTGAGATTTGCGTCCTTGTTTGGCACAACTTACTGCTGGGAGCGATTCTTCTCAAAACAGACTCTTGCAAAATCTCGGTTCCACTCGAGACTGACAGACCAAAACCTGGAAAATCAACTGCGAGTAGCATCATCATCATCATCTTCATCGCCATCCAACATCGGAGGTCTAGTGAAGGAGAAGCAGTTCCAGCCATCTCACTAGAGAGCATGTGTGTGCAGGTCTGAGATGCAGCTAGGCTACAGAAGATAAAGGTAAATTAGTGCTTTATTTTAAATTTAGAAGCATTAACAAAAAACACATTAAATATAACATAACAATAGTGTGACGGCCCGTGTTGGGAGTAACTTGTTACAAAATAAACACAATTACAGTAATTTATTCCTTTTTGCTGTAACGCAGTAATATAACTCATTACTACTTAAATTTCGGTAATTTTACACCTGTTACAATCTCAGTAACGCGAGTTATAACATATTTTAACCTGACATTTAATGGTGTTTTGTTTTTTCAAGAATTCACAAACTCCGCGAAACATTTCTTCACAAAAAAAAAAAAAGCGAGTATTATTTCCTGCTGCTGCATTCGATGGTTTAGATGAGTGCAGAGACAGATATTTTGCGAGATGGACATTATTTTCAGGAGTTATTACGCTGCGCTGAAGTGAGGTGTCCCGTCACTGTTGCCGTGGTCAGAGCCAGAACCAGAGACGGTACGGACAACATCTGTGTCCCAACAGGTGACGATAGGTCAGCAGTGTGTCCGAGCTGCTGACAGATATAAACATGTCAGCAATTAATGTTTAGGCTTGCTACATTTTAATATTGCAATTTATCAGCCGTGGAAAGTAACTATGCCGTACTTCAATACCGTAAGGTACTTTTAATTCTCTTACTTTCCTATTGTAGGTTTTACTGCTCTATTTTTATAGCTGTAGTTACTTTGCATATTTATATTAATTATACAAAATATTATGAATAATCTATGATGTATTAACGTGGATAAAGAGGAGACTATTGATCCGGTGGTGAAATTCACAAGCTAGCTGCCAAGTCAAACTTCCGCTGTTATTTTGGTGAAAGTAACTCAAAAGTAATGCAAAAGTAGTGTAGCGCATTACAAGAAGAAGAATGCCTTTTATATATCCCGCGAGGGGAAATTTGCAATTTTCACTCCGTTAGTACAGTTGTACACACATTGAATACAGGCCTGAATTACAAATGCTCAGGACCTATACATGCTAAACACACTAATGGAGAGGTGTCAGAGTGAAGGGGCTGCTCTTTGGAGGAGTGCCCCAAGCAACTGGGGGTTCGGTGCCTTGCTTAAGAGCACCTTGGCAGTGCCAAGTAGGTGAACTGGCACCTCTCCAGTTCCCAGTCCACACTCAGTACTTTGGTCCGTACGGGGACTTGAACCAGCAACAACACTCAGGTTCCTAACCTAACTGCCACCCTAATTCAGAGACAGTCAGTAATATGTAAGGGACAATGTAGAGCGAGGCTGATTCAAGACCTGATCCCCCTGTCGGGGTTGTATTCGCTATAACAACCGCCTCGCTCTACATTATCCCGTTTATTACATGGCTACTTACCAAATAAATCAATAATTTGACTAATAACTTGACAAACTATTGATTTAAATGGGAGTTTATTGATGTAAATACGATTGTATTGCTTCCACTCCGTCTCTACGGTTGGAATCCTGCGTCCATAGCAACGTAAAAACTTTGTAATGCAATCCTTCGTCTATTAGCTACTCAACACCACCTTACAGGCTGTGGTAGTAGCCGTATATTTTATGGGGTGCTGCCGTGGTGGACAAATGACCCAGCTGCTGTTTTAATCACTGCAGGAATTGACACAACATTAGCTGAAGCGTTGTAGTGAGCTAGCGAGCTATCGGCTGCTCTAATTTACATTAAACTGAACATTTCTGTTGACGGTGAAGTGAGACACGGTGAATGGTTTCTTTGGGAATATTTATGTGGACGTTTATGTCCTCATTCATCTCGTTTCCTTTTTGCAGAGCCGCTGCATGTTGACACACCTGTAAGTTAACGTTAAACAAGTTGCAATGTAAGCTAACTAATTAGCGTTGTTGTCCCTACGGCTGTTACTGCGTAGCTAGCAATCATAGACGGTATAGAAAGATACTAGCGATAGACGCTCATCAGATCTGCTCTCATTGCTTGGAGGACAGAAGTTGCTCCACGTTTCCCCACTTTTTGCCACAGCTGATAGGCTAAATTATCCGGACTTCTTTCAGCGGATTGATTGATAGCTGTCCTCCAGAGTGAACAGAACTGCGTCCATGGCAACGCTCTGCTTTTGCATGGCAACGGTGTGTTATCCTTAGCAGCGGTCTGTTATCAAGAAATAACAGACCGCATTCTAACCCCTTCAGGCTGATCACCCTGTCGGGGTTGTATTCGCTATAACAACCGCCTCGCTCTACATTATCCCTTACATAACTACTCTCAAATGACAGTAACTAGTAATCTATAATGTATTACATTTTGGAAATAACTGGCCCAACACTGGTGATGGCCTTCTGCTTGTTTTCTGTCGGTCTTGTCTACAGGTGTGTCAGGAGGCATCAGGAGCTAATGAGCTGCACCTGTGTGCAGGTGTCTGAGGCCCTGTTTACACGTACTTGGTTATTTTTACAAACTGAGACATTTCCCTTCGTTTGTGCCCTTCGTTTACACGCTAATGGAGAATTTGTCTCTGAAAACAAGTTTTTCTAGAATCTCTAGCCAGAGTGGAGATTTTGGAAAACTTTGTTTGCATGTAAACAGAGACAAAACGGTGGTATAGGCAGCCGAGAGAAAAAGAGGAAGTGATTTGTTGCTATTTTCGGGATTCTGATTGGTTAACGTGGGCTTGAGCTTCTCGTTACACTGCCACCTACAGGTTTGGTGTGCGCTTGACGGCATACATACACAAGCATGTGTAAACGAACACTTTTCTGAAAACTGACCGCTGTGCACAATGTTATTTTTTGAAAATGGAGAGGTTGAAATGTCCGATTATGGAAATAGCCGGCCACGTGTAAACGTAGCATAAATAAAAGGGCTGCTTCCTCTTCCCTTGAGAGGGCCATTCTTACTTTGCAACACAGCACTCAGACACACTGCAAACATACAACATCCATGCATTACTGACGTGACTGACTTGGTCCCATCTCACACTCACTCTTTGTTTGGTTAATAAATCCCCATTTTAGTTCAAATCCAACCTGTTGACTCCCTCTTTTGTTGTGGTCTTACCCCTAGGCAAAAAAAAAAGTGTGGCCCGTAAAACAAGTTATAAAAACTGATATGGCCCTTGATGTCAAAAAGCACCCCTGCTTTAGATCATTCATCCTGGTAATGCTCCTCAGACCCTGACCAATGCACTTTGGGAGTACGGATGGATTACCGAACAGGCCTACCAGGCCCAGGGGCCCACAGGGGCCAGAACCTTTTGTGTGAAGTTGCGGTTATTAACTTTAACAAAAGTAATGCCGGAAAACTTAAAGTATTAGCCTAAACATTCCCTTTGAAAATCACGGTGAAGGTCATGAAGAAAGAAACCATCATGATTGTGTACATTCATGAGTGTTTATCCCCTCAGTTTATAGGATTTTAGAGGGGCAGAGTAAGCCATAAATATGGGCCCTTTAACTCTGTGGGGAGAAATCCACAAGCAAGTGCAATTAAAAACAGCATTAGAAGCTCTGTGTAAGGGGCCTGATCTGTCTGAATGGGGGCCCTCCGTCATTTCGTCTTATAAAAATATAAAATAAGACTTAATATGCTGAACTTACATGGGAACTTCTAAGTTATAAGACTTTAAAGACTGGGTGCTGGAACCTTAATATGGATAATAATATAAAAAGGTACTTTGGACACCACATGGACGTTTTTGGTAGTTTTTATACACAACCAATACTACACAGGTGGGGTAAATATACACAACCAATACTACACAAGTGGGGTAAATATACACAACCAATACTACACAAGTGGGGTAAATAGATACTTTAACGTAGCAAAATTCCTTCAATAACTTTTTGTCAGGTCCATCTGGAGATGCTATCTACCAGGTTTCGTGCAGATCGGTCGCACGGCCTAGGACAAGTTTGAAAAAGTTGGTTTTGCACATTGCGCGATATTGCGAAAAAAGACTTTTGCGCGGAAATGGGCGTGGCCTATATGAGGTAATTCAGCTTGATTAAAGGAACACGTGTATGTAAAAATTTCTAATGTGTAATGTGGGAGTTAAAGGCAAAAAACCATTACAGCGCCACCTAGTGGTCAACATGGGTAATTTTTGGTAGGTGTGGTCCATGGCCCATTGTCCATCTACCCTGTCAATTTAAAGTTGTTCACATTAGTGTAAGTGGTATATCTAGATTTGGGTCACCTTGGGTCCCATAGGCCACGCCCACTTTGACCTCTCAGTACCCCACTCTAGGGTTTGCCTCAGGATTGGCCCCAGATGGTACCCATGAAATTTCGTATAAATTGGATGAGCCGTTCATGAGATATAAACTTTTTGAAGTTGTAGCCCCCTAGTGACCAACTAACCCTAACCCTGAAAATGGCAACGCCCCACCATGTACGGTTTAGGCTGCAGTCGGAGTTTTAGGTGAAGAAGAAGAAGAAGAAGAATATTCCTTAGAAAAACAATAGGGTTCCACGCTCCGCTGGAGACATGAACCGCGTTGCCTTGCAACACGCGGTTCCCTTGCAACACGCGGTTCCCTTGCAACACGCGGTTCCCTTGCCCCCTCGGGCTTGGACCCCTAATAAGAATAATAAAGAGTAACAATAAGCACTCAACTACAAATTTAGCATCCATTCCTCATCAGCCACAGCCTGTCCCAAAACAATGAGGCAGCTCATTCTTTTAACACACTAACACCAGCCTTATTAAATGTCGAGCACAATCTGGATTTTAGGTTTTTAACTGAAACCTGGTTAGACCAAAATAACTGCCGTTCTTATCGAGTTAGACAGTGGAAACCCTGGACAGGATTCCACTTCAGGAGGAACGCCCTGAGATCTGCTAATGCTCTTACATTTCAGAAGAATAAAGAAGGCACCACAGGACACAATTGGTGATTCTAATCTAGATCCAAAAGCCACTGAAGTTTACATTTAAAGTACAAGGATATACAGTATATTAGTGATCCAAATGCCTGGTCAAAGGGACACACACAACAGGAAAGCTTTGTCTGCTGTGAGGAGATGGTGCTTCAACACCCCCTCTGCTCCTCAGGAGAGCTAAATAGCTCTGAGAGATTTAGGTTAGTGAGACTAGAAATACTTAATGTCAGACAGAGAAAGTTTGGTTCAGAATATTTTAAGGGTTCTGCGTGTTCCAGTCTGCGTCTCCCCTGTCCCTGTGGCTGAGACCCCCTGCCACCCCTTTTTGCTCCAGACTTTTCTCCTGCAACCCTATCTTCTGTAACGCAAGCTCCCTGCCTGGGCCCATGTGCTCACACATACTCAAAACGGATCCACTGAGTTCGAACAAAGCGCTGAAGAAGCTTGTAAAGACTTTGAGAAACTGCTCCAGTTCAACAAGACCCTCAAGCTCGAACCTGGTGTTCCGACTAGCCAAAGGCTGGAGCTGAAGGAACCGTTGAGTCACAATTCACCTGCCACTGCAGAGAGGGACCCAAACGGCCCCGCAGAGTCGCTCGCAACCAAATCACCACCGCCACAACGTTCCATTGGCGATCTAGGGATTTCAGGCCTTTTTGGTATAACTTTCTTTGAGATCTCAGCTGCTGGGTTGTTGTCTGACTGTCAAATACCTTACTAAGAACTATTCATCTTTTTATTTGGATTTAGTAGTGTGTATCTTTACTTGTTGAATACGTTCTTCATTCATAAATAACCTGGTTGTGTGTCATCAAGCCACTCCTAAAAAAAAAGAATATCCTAGACACGTCACTAATAAGTTTAAGACAAAACGGTTTTTCAATCAGCTCGGACAGCTCTGCTTTCTGTCCCCAGAGTCCCAACTAAACATGGTGAAGCAGCATTCAGTTTTTATGCACCACATATCTGGAACAAACTTCCTAAAAAAAACTGCAGGTCCGCTGCAACTCTCAGTTCTTTTAAATTATAGCTGAAGACTTCTTTTTGTGCCTAATTCCTATTTTATTCCCAATACCCTTTTATCTTGTTTTTATTTTCTATTCTCTTTAATTTTTAAGCAGTTTTTTTATATTTTTAACTGCTCTTTAATGTTTTATGTAAAGCACTTTGAATGGCCTTCTTGCTGAAATGTGCTCTATAACTAAATTTGCCTTGCCAATGATTTGGAAAGTACATTTGGGTACACCGGAGAAACCCATTTACACTCACATTCACACTTGCATTTGTTGATGAGATGTGATTCGTAGTCTCGCATTGCCAGACCTTCCTCCACAGCACTGCGGAGGAAGGTCTGGCTAGTCCACACAGCATTCCTGGATGGGAGAAAAATGTGCTCCTTTAGCTGATGGTTGGAGTGAACTGTACCTATGTGAGTTGATTGTCTTTGTTTTGACCTGCTGCCTGCTTGCCTGTCTAGACTGGTTTCTTGTTTGGACTGGCTTCTTGTGTAAGTACTTCTTGTACTCCTTGTACTATAAGCTGCTCATTTGAACACTGGTTTACATAAGTCTTTTTTCTTCAACCTGTTCTGCCTCAGTGTCTGCATTTGGGTTCCCAATCCTACTGCCTGGTAGACCCATCCGTTACAGCTCTGTAATGTGAAGAAAGATGCACGATGATCTGATGCACTGTGATGATTGTTCAGAGGCAGAACAAGTTGCTGTCAATGATGGAGTTAAATAAGTCCAACTAACCATGCTCCAAATTTTGAGTGTGAAATGTTCAACATAAATAACAAAATATTCTAAGTAAATAAAATAAATAGATTTGGAATTATTACAACTGAAATAGTTTTTTTGTTTACAGAGGGAAAGGACCTGAAAAAGGTACCGTTGGGTACCAGAACCAAATTTCAGGAACCGGTATCTGTTAAAATCGGTAAAACGGTACCCAACCCTATTGGTGACCACAGAATGGTTGGGCAACTACTATTTGGTTTAGGTAAGGATGAGTGCATTGGTGCTAGACACTGTAATGTGTGCTGCAGAATTGTCCAATTTGAACACAATTCCTGTTGACACTGGTCTGGTACCAGCACTTAAGACCTGGACTATATTGGTGATTTTTCCATGAAGATTTCTCCAGATTGAAGTGAGCTCTGAGGAGAAGGTGTGATGTCCAGTGCCTATGTGGGCATGGTATAGAGGATGGATACTCGACCCGAGCCCAACGGGACCCGCCGGGCCGGGTTCGGACAGATATTTAGAAATGATATTCGGGTTCGGTTTGGGCTCGGTCACATCAGTGCGATAAGGCATTTGTTGTAAAATGGTGCTGCGGCTCCTTTAAGAAAGCAGTGAGTGTGTGTGTGTGTGTGTGTGTGTGTGTGTGTGTGTGTGTGTGTGTGTGGAAAGTGGGCACAAGAGAGATAGAGAAAGAGGAAGCAGACAGTTATTCTTAGGACCAATACTCCAACCTAAACCACAAAACAGCTCGTTGGTCAAAAACATCCAGAGACGAGAGAGTGGAGTGAAATAGAGACCTGGAAACACACACACACATGCATGCGCACACACACACACACACACACACACACACACACACACTCAAAGCAGCGGTGGAGTCTACAGGGCTTTCCTAAAATGACAAAATGTGTTTTTCTGTAATTGGGAAAAGCTTCTAAAAAAACCCATCATAGTAGTCATAGTAAGGATATTGTGATACTACGTGTTCCCTGCTGTCTAATGCCAATGTCAACTACTGATAACTCATCCATTATCTCTAGTTATGGCATTGGACTGCTGACAGCACAGTCAGATGTCACATGGGCCGAGTCTACTGATCTCACTGGAACATGCCTCAGTGGATTTAGGCATTACTAAAAGTTCTGCTTCAGTGGAATCACAGTCTCAGCTTGTTGTTGGGGAAATGCACTCAAGTACTTTTACCTTTGGGGAAATGTAATGCCCGCCAAAAGTGTGACTAAAGTCAAGCTAATTTTAAGATTCAAAGATGCTTATTGGATTATGAGATATGACATGTAGATGTGTCAGAAAGTATTTAGACAGTGACACATCTTTGTCGTGCTGTCTTGTTATTGAACACTGCGTGAACAGATCCATTCCTCAGTGGGATTACAAGTCCTAAAGAAACTTGTCGCATTAATTAATAACATTTAGAATATCATTCCTTCTAGATGATCTTTAAATGTGTTACAGCAATCAAATCAATTAATCTATATTATTTAATAAAGTGCATTTCTGTAAAAAATAATATTGCATCACCATATCATTGTAAGTATAAGGATTTGTCCAGCCTACCAGCTGGGGCATGATGGGAGGAGTTCTGGAGCTAAAGGCTCTAACATTACAGATCCAACAAGGATAGGTAAGGTTAGTGTAGAAAAGGAAAAGGAAACCTGGTAACAGGACTACAGCATGTCATACCATCCACCACCTGAGTGGATTCCACGTTTAGAACAAATAGTTAGATGGCCCTGTGTGGTCGTTGAAACATAGACCTACTAAAGTGAAATGTTCCTTGAGACGATCAATGGACTAGCTGCTCCACAGTGGACACAGTCTGGCCATCATCAAGATCAAGTTCCCAAGTTTGGTGAAGCGCCCACGGGCCAGTGAAGAACTGGGTCACGGGCGGTTTGATGCTCAATGTTTTCTATCACTGCTCCCAGAGGCTAGAGGGCACGTTGCTGCTCCCAACACTGATTATGGATCGGCTTAGATAACTGACTTCCACTGAGTAGCAAAGGGCACTGAGTCAATGCTTCTTTCCAAGAACAAAAAAAAAACACAAACATTCGACACACTAGGCTAAATAAGTTTAATTAATAGTTTTAAAGGTATAATAGTATTATTCTAAATGTGTAGACTTAAGTAATCCCTTACATCACTTCTGACCCACTAACTGTGTGTGCTGGTGTCTGTATCTGCAGAGAGCCTGCCCTCTGCCTGTTTTACTTTAACTATATATATATATATATATATATATATATATATATATATATATATATATATATATATATATATATATATATATATATAACTTTTAGTCATATTTGCTGAAACTGTCACTATATCCTGACAGCGGCACACAAGACAGATCATCTGTAAACAATGTTCCCGTTTACATGCAGCCGTGCAAAACAGGATTTCCAGCGGTGGAGGACTTGTTGGAGCATGCGAACGCAGCGTCCCTCTTTCATTCCTTCAACCAGCTTCTTGAAAAGGTCGGCTCATATCCAAAAACCTGTCAATATATCCATGTTTAAAAGTAGCTGTGTTTCTGTCGGCTGGTTGGTTTGTGTACAGTAACCATAGCAACGCACAGAACTGACCGTAAGCCGTAAACGGGCAAAATGCCGTAAATTGGATGTGAACTGCGGTAAAAAACCTTGATTGAGACTCATATTCTGAATGCGCTGTATACATGTCCAAAGAATGGCTCTAAAACCAGAATATCACACACGTCTTAATCGGAAAATGCATTATTCAACAAAATTTCGCAATATTGTCATATTTGGAATAATAGTGGAATATTGGTGTGCATTAAAAGTACTCAGTGAGAGCTCGTGAATTGTCAAACCAGGCAGCGCTGATCAAATATGAATTAAGATTCTGTAACTGACGTATATTAAAGGTAGGATTGTGAGGATCCAGGACTTAGCCACAGAATTTGAACATCGACAACTTCCCCTCCCCCCCTTTCTGCTAAAGCCCAAAGGGTCTCCTAAGCCTCTCCCCCCACAAGGGAGAATTAATGCGTGTGCAAGCAGTTAGTTAGTTAGAAAAGGAAGGTGGAATCAACATATCTGAGGAAGAATGGACAACAATATGGAGCTATCAATGGAAACGTACCAGTTCACAGAAATGGAGAGAGTTTGGTTTATAAGATACTTTATCACACCAACTCAGAAATCTCACTATGGTGAGAATACCCCAGTTAGTTGGAGACAATGTGGTAACCAAAATGCAAACCATTATCCTATTTTCTGGGAATGTGCTATCATTAAAGACTTTTGGAAGGGGATACATGATACCATACAGGAGTTATTTCAAGAGGAAATCCCTCTAGAATTTAAGCATATGTACCTTGGGAACATACCTCATGACTGGTTTAAAGGAGATAAGTATCTAATTAACATATTGCTGGTTGCCAGTAAAAAGACTCTTACTAGGAAGTGGCTATTGCAGGAGAGCCCGACAGTAGACTCATGGATGGATACTGTGGCCGGAATTTATAAGATGGAGCAAATAACATATCTATGTAAATCATAGAATGGAGATGTTTGTTTTATATTGGGAAAGATGGTTTAAAGGTCCAATATGTAATAATGACAGCTAGTGTTTAAAAAAGTTACTGCAGTACAAATGCAAAACACTGGAGAGAGTCGTCTCCCCCGCCCCCTCCTCCCCAGACTTGAAGTTCGCGGAGGTTGCCAGGCTGAGATGGCAGAATCCACAATAATGTTGCTAGATGATTGTCTCACATAGCCAGACATTACTTTACAGCACAGCGGAGTAGCTAATGTTAGATGCTAGTCTCACATAGCCAGACATTACTTCACAGCGGAGTAGCTAACGGTTGATGCTGGCTATATTGACAGTCATAAAAGCCCGTGCTCACGCGGAGCTCTGTAACCAACTGACAGACACACTTTTTCGGCTTAAAATTACAGTATGAACCGCTAAAAACACAACAACCTCACTGTCCTCTCCACACGCCAGTCAGGCACACTTCCTCGGCTTAGAGTTATTATAATTATTAATACCATTACCTTGCCGACTGAACACACTTCATTGGCTTAGAATTACGGCAACAATCCTTAAACACACTGCAAACTTACAGTCCTCTCTTCCCGATTTACAGCCCCCCTCTCGTGGCTTAAAATAACTCACCGTTGTCGGCTCCGGCCACTGAACTACACGTTGTAAACAGTCATGGGCTGCTTGCCTGGTCCTCCCGGTAACATTAGCAGTAAGCAGGGTTAGCATGGTGACGTTAGCCAGGACCAGTCGGGATGACTTTACCGGCTCAATTGTTTTTGCGAGTAACTAACTCGGGTACTCTAGCTATATATTTCAATGTGAGTACACAAATGTTGAAATGACAAAAAATGCCCATCCCTAGTAGCTGTGATAAATTAGCCTGAAGCTAATGCTTACCTGTTCAGGAGGAAATAAGCCAACTCAGCGTGCTTTTGGGCTCTAAACTGTCTCCATCTTTCAAATACATCTCAGATATTTACCAGGGGGTTGTTACGTCTCTGGTCACGCAACTGTTAGAAACATGCCGTTTTCTTTTCTTCGTTTATTCCGTTCATTTGTTTGCTGCTTTCATGGCTTTACTACCGTTACAGCTGTAGCGCGCTGGCCTGTTGATAACAACACACAGATCAAAACATAAATTCCGTCACGGAACGTAAATTTCAAAAAGAAAAAATACTGACATTAGGATTGTTGTCAGAAAAGATAGTATTTCAGCTTAACATGTTTCCTTAATATCTGATGAGACATTGGTGTCATTTTTGGATTTATTATAGTACATATATTACATATTGGACCTTTAACTATGTCACATGTAACTATGTAAACATCTAATCTTCTGTAACTGTAATTCTGTAACTGCCTATTTTTCGTCTCAGATGTTTTCTGAGACATATTTCAGTGTTCCATTTAGCTGTAAAATGAGAAGGGTTGTGACCCGGCCGCCATGTTGAAACAAAACTGACAGTTTGAGCGCAGTTCACGAGCAGTGATTGACAGTGTGTTAGTCTCCTCGCCTCTGATTGGTTGTTGTCCTGATGATCTGTCTCATGTAGTGCTGTCAGGACATCGTGAGCAAATACTGTATCACAAAAGGTTATTGCTAAACTTCTGAGTGGGCATGACAACAGCTGAGAGCCAGTGCTGCTCTAAATTCCATGGTGCGCCTCTGGCAGGAGAATGTCATCCTGTATGGAATACAGAATAGAAGCTGGTTCAATTATCTACTGTACATCAGAGCAGGGGTCTCAACAGGGGGTCCACATCCACTACGGGGTTCTTAAGAGTTCCAGTGACACAGTGGTGTATTTTGCTTTCTTTAAAAATTGAAATGTCTAAAAATATACATTACCTTGAATCCAACCTATTATAAGCAAAGATAAATCGGCCTATTCAAACATTGAATTCACACAACATTGATGATAGGCAGTCTCCACAATGTAACAGCCTTCACTTTACCGACCGTATTAACAACAGATGAAGACACCGTGTTCTCTGCTAACTAACCTCACACCGCCGCTACGCTAACTTCAGCCCGACACCCGCTCACCGGCGGTCCCTCGCTCTCCTCTCTTCACCACTCAGCGCCTGGCGTTGTCTCTCTCACTAATGCCTGCTTTAAGGTTCTGTGGCGAGTCGGTGTTGAATCTGGCCTCTGAATAATACCTCCCCTTGGACGTATTGAGCGCTACCGTGGTAACAACGTCCATGAAGATGACCAGTGAGCAGTCAGTGTGTGTGGCGTACAGTCACGTGACTATTTCAGAGCATGCAGACAACAGATGTACAAAGTGTATTTTGTAACTTAATCACTACTTATAATATTACACCTATCTTAAAGGAACACGCAGACTTATTGGGAATTTAGCTCATTCACCATAACCCCCAGAGTTAGACAAGTCGATACATATCCTTCTCATTTCCGTGCGTGCTGTAATGCTGTCTGACGGCTCCAGCAGCATCAGGCCAGAACAGAACATGCAGGTGAATGGTTCCAGCAATCCTACTGCTCCGAATAAGTGACAAAATAACACCAACATATTCCTATTTACATGTTGTGATTTATAGAGTCACAGCATGTACAAAAAACAACGTGACTATACAAATCACAACATGTAAATAGGAACATGTTGGCGTTATTTTGTCACTTTTGTCACAATTTGGAGCAGTAGGCTAGTTGGAACCAGTTACCTGCAGGATCTGTGCTAGGCTAAGCTAATGCTGGAACCGTCAGACAGCGTTACAGCACGCACGGAGATGAGAAGGGTATGTATCGACTTGTCTAACTCTGGGGGTTACGGTGAATCAGCAAAATTCCCAATAAGTCGAAGTGTTCCTTTAAATGTCATCGTTTATATGGGCATAGAAAATGGATTCATTTAATAAGAATTTGTATTTTTCTTACGTCATTTTCTTAATTATTTTGTCCATGTATTTCTTATGCTCGTTAACTTTATGTTAAAGTTAAAAAATACATATTTCAGAATTGTAGTACCTTTTTTTTCCTGCATTTTCCTTGATAATCAGGTAAACTAATTTTGCGAGTTGTATGTTTGCTTGTTTTTTGTTGTTGCATTTTTGCCTTTTAATCACCAGAGGCCTGTACTATGAAGCAAGATCAACATGGCCTGGATTTCTTTCAGTAATCCGGCTTCACTAACCCTAACAACTGCGGTCCCGGAAAACCGGTGTCACAAAGCTGGTTATCAACTAGTTCAGTCAACCATCAGGGTTTGTCCAATCTAGAGACACGCACGTTCACATATAAGAGGCGGTGTTTGCGCACCACGACCAATTGCAAACATCCACCAGAGCCGCATGTTATATATAAGAAGAGCAAATTATAATTCTACATAAATATGAAGGACACAGACTCGGTTTTACAGGGAAAACGCAATACAGTCGCTGTTTCCTAAAACAGGAAGGAAAGCTGGCAAAAAAATAATAGCCGACACTGTAGATCAGGGGTCGTCAACTAAATTTTTTCAAGGGCCAGAATTTTTCTAAGCAGACACTTAATTTATAGCCTACCTAGTACGCCTATTCTTGTTCAAAATTTCTGCTTTCTTACTGAATTAATGCTATATTTTTTGTATTTTGCATATATTTATGTATTAGCTCACGAAAAACTCATACATACTGATAACTGGCTCTTTAACTAGAAAATGATCTCAGAATAGGAGGCAGTTCACTGAGGAGTGATGGTTAAAGTCTGTGATTATGGAAACATTATTGTAGTATGCAGCGTCCTGATTGGTGGAAAATGCTTGCAGAAAGAAATGGCTGTTGTCGGGTAAACATGTCACTGTCAAAGACGTGGAAAAGCCCAGCTTTAATGATGAATAACTATTCATCAAGCAGGCTATGCACTCGTCATGTATGCCTCATTTACAATGAAAGATGCTGTTGCAAAATAATACAACCAGCATCATCATCCTCAAGAATGAAGAACTCGAACATAACGATCGTGTCATTCACGTGCATATTAAGTATCTGTTAAGTATCTGTCCACATATCTGTTTTGTCTTATAATAGCCTACCTTCATAGATTTACCGCTCCAGCGGAGAGTTTGGTTTGTTCAGCCAGCAGTGAGGTTTACAAGAATTTGTCCAAATTTCCAGATTCCCAGCAAACTAAGAAACAGTTAGACTACAAACCGACAGCTTTTGTTTTAGCTGTGAGTAGAGCTGTGTTTGCGTAAAACAGCGCGGTGGACAAGAGTGGACTGAGCAGAGGCCCGTTCCAGAAAGCAGATTTAGTGAAAACTCTGAGTTTGTTAACCCTGAGATGAGGGAAACTCTGGGTTTTCCGTTCCAGAAAGAGAGGTAACTTAACCTCAGAGTCAGTTACTATGGTAACTGAGCCTGTGAACCTAACCTGGTCGGGAGCAGGTTTTCTTCAAGAAACCTCGAGTTTCTCTGTCTCCTCCCACAGAGAGGGAGGAGAAACTCATTTCCTCATTCATTCATTCAGTCTGTATCAGGCGCATTTTAATGCTGCATGATAAAAAAACGTATTTGTTTAGGCAGATTATAAAACGTTTTTTTTCTCAAACATGTCATGTCCTTTTGTTGACGATCCCATTGATGAAAAAGCTGTATTAATTCACAGAGTTTACGTCGGTATTCCCAACTATAGATGTATTTTCATTTCCACATAACCGATTTGAGAAGTATTTTTTATCACATTCCATTAGATAGGCCTATGTAGATATCTTATCCGATATCATCAGCCATCGTGGACAGGCTTTAACATCCCAGCAGATTCTTTGTATCGCATTACGTTTTTTGCAAACGGAGGTTTTCTTTAAAACAGTGTAGCGGATCATACTGGAATAGTAAAGCCACTGTATGCAGAGCCGTCAGAAAAGTGTGACTCGCTCTGAAACGTTTTTTAAACGTTTTTGTAGTGTTCCCTGGACAGTAGAGCCATTAAAAAGAAATACATCATTATACATTATAGTTCTGTTAATGATCATGATGCTCCAGCTTCAGAATGGGATTAGTATAGTTTACTTTTTTGCCCGCAGGATTGCACCTAAATGAAATTATAGGTGGAATACAATTCCAGTTTTTACCAGTAATATTATAAGTTAACTGTGATTAAATATGAAATTAATACACTGTGAATGCGTACGCATTGACTCGAGCAGCAATTTTCTCCCACACCAATTCTCTCTCTTTTGCAGCAGCAGCCGCTGTCTTGCTTTTTTTAACGAAATACACGTTCAAACTCGCTGTTTGTGCGCATGAGTATTTCCGCCGACCCGTTTGTTTGTGGTTGTTACCATGGTGAATCGTAGAATCATGGCTCCATTCATACTGCCTTTTGTGCACGTGCGTAACCCTGAGTGAACATACTCCGAGTTGATTGAACCAACTCAAATCAGCTGTTCTGGAACCGAAAACTCAGAGTTTCCCATCTCAGGGTAAATCAACTCAGAGTTCAGGGTTAGACTCAGAGTTTGTTAAACCTCCTACCTTGAACAGAGCAGATTGAAATATCACTTTCTACATTTTTATGCCGGTCTACACAGGTGATTGCATTGATAAGTAGTGACTTTTTACTCACCAAGGTTTAATTGTAGCCTACTTCCAGAAAAGAGACTAGCGCGAGTTCATCTGCCCCAGCGGCCGTAGGCCTATCATTCCCAGTCAGGTGCTGCGTGTTTTAACGCACACACATCTCGGCTCAACTGTGTGAGCTTGGGCATCGCTGCACAGAATCCCGGCATGTGATGCAAATACAGGGGGCTATGTTTTGCTCTAAATGCTTGAAATGATAAATAACAGAACGCATTTTTTCCTCTTTACATTTTGTGAATTCATGATTATTCTGTGGGCCAGACTAAAAGCTTTGGTGGGCCGGATGTGGCCCGCGGGCCGCCGTAGATGTTTAAATCAAAACTCCAATATCACTTCCCCATCAGTCAGAACAAGATCTGGCCATAATTACACTTGTGCTTTCCATAAACTGTTGTTGCTTTAGCCTATTATTTCAGTTGCAACCTTGGCAGTGGGAAGCGATCGTGAGAGCAAATAAAATATATAAAAACTAAAAGTAATTCAAACCGATGTGCGCATTGGCGACACACGGCTCAAGAAGCAGATATGTAATTCCCTCCCATTAAAATATATAGGCTATATTTCATAAAAATACCCATGTTAACGGGGTTGTTGGTCTCTAAATGTTTTAACTTTTATGAGCGCACCCCTCTCTCCCCTCCCCCCCCCCTCTCTCTCTCTGCACCGAGCTCCGCCTGATCTTTTTTAAGAACGGTGACGCCGCTATCAATCGACCTATTGAATGGTCAGTAGGCGGTGCTTTTACCCCGGTTGATCTCTGATCTCCAACTTAACCTGCTCCCGACCAGGTTAGGTGTTCAGCATAAGTTACCACGGCGATTGAACACGATAACAACTGATCCACCTTCGTAGTACAGAAGATCCTGGGTTGAGCCTTAAGTTAGCTCGTTAACGCCAAATCCTGCTTCGTAGTACAGGCCTCTGGGGTCTCATTTATAAAACTGTGCGTAGGATCCTTAAGTGTACGTACGCCCAAAAGCCAAAAATGGCGTACGGCAAAAAACATTAAGATTTATAAAACCATGCGTACGCACACCTGTACGCAATGTTCCCTTTATAAATCACAGATTACCCACAAGTGTGCGTACGTGGATCAGCCTCTCATCCCGCCCTGGACACCATTTTTAACCATAAATAGTCAATGCAAAGCACCTCATGAATACCGATCAGTTAGGGCTGGGCGATAAATCGATTTTATCGATTAACTCAAATGTTTAGTTAACTTGGATTTGTTTAAATGAAAAATCGATTTTCTCCTTAACATCCGCCGACGCTCCCCTCTGGGCTCCCGTAGCTCCAAACGGGCTCATCCCTCCCCCCGTGCGTTTGCCACCTCTTAGAGATACACAAACAACATGGCAGCGACAGGGACTAACATTAATTATTTTCTTAACCAGTCGTTTCATTACTTACTTATCCGTAATCTCCGGCTGACAGTCACCTATTCTCGGATAACTGAACAACCAACTACCGCTGACCTGAAGGAGCACCATGCGGGACACCAGAGGCAGTGTTGAGGAACTCTGCTGCAGCTCAACACAACTACTAAATGCTGCTGATATGACCGAGCTGTGACGAAGGTCTGTAGCGGCTTAAACAACTAACAGTCGCCGCTCTGTAGCACGGAGCTCCGCTTCGACATTTGTTTTTATCGCTACGCAGGAGCTTGCTACAGGTATGCTACATTCAAGAGACCATCATGGGATGTTAACGTACGTTACTCAGCAACAGGTGAAAATAGGGGCAAGGTTGCGCAATAACGCAAGAACTTTTAGCGAGGAACGAGAACTGAATTACCTGTATGTGTGAAAACAGCTTTATCTAACGCATCCGTTTTGTTGTTGTTGAATATATAACCCCACCCACCCAAAAAAAATAAAACTGGTAGGAAAAACACTCAAACCAATTTATATTTCCACAAAATTAGCATGAATAATCATAATGGTATACATGTCCCGTGTGTGTGTGTGTGTGTGTGTGTGTGTGTGTGTGTGTGTGTGTGTGTGTGTGTGTGTGTGTGTATGAGTCAAAACAAAATAAAACTTGTTTTGAACAATTTCTTTGTCATCTGAAGATTGGTTTTAAAGTAGAGGGAGAAAAAAAATTGATTTAAATCTGATTTCTTTTGAAAAAATCGGGGATTTTATTTTTAGGCCATATCGCCCAGCCCTACAATCAGTATGTTAATGACCCTAGCAGTTGTTCTTTCGTTACGCCGAATCATGACGAGTGACGCGGGAAAAAGCAAAAAACTTCTCAGATGCTCGGGAATTGCTGCAAATTCAATTATAATTTCGGCCTGTTCTCGCACAGTGTAAGGAAACCTGATCTTTAGACTACCTATATTAATAATACTGTCCAAAACGGCAGGCATTACGGCACTCGGGGACAGCTTTGATATACCAGACGTATATTATAAGATTTAACAGAACTATATATTATATCCAAACAAGACTACCCGAGAGCACATAAGCGCAAGAATATCTGCCCTCTCTGCATGTTGACAGAGAGTGGAACTCCGACACACACACACACACACACACACACACACACACACACAGGCCTAGTCCACACGGACACGGGTATTTTTATAACCGGAGTTTTTTCTCCTCCGTTTTAAAAAAAAAACCCGTCCACACATGCTCGGCTTAAAATAAATCTCCGTTCACATGAAAACGCAAAAACACACGGTCAAGCTATTGCAAAGAATCATCAACAAAGCAGTTAGCGGCGCACAATATGACGTCAAACACAGCGGATAACGGCGCACACTCTGACGTCGCAAGGCAAAAAACCCGGTTATACTGTCCACACGTCAACACTGTAACCGGCGTTCCTGAAAATGCTCACCCTGGACGGAGTTTTCAAAAATGTTCGGTTACAGGGCCCTGAAACTGCGTTTTCGTGTGGACGGAAGGCCGAACCGCGTAAAAAAAGTCACGGTTATAAAAATACCCGTGTCCGTGTGGACTAGGCCACAGATGCGGTTCAGACGGAGCGCAACTACAAAGACTCTGCAGTTTGTTAAAGTCACTGTAATCACGGCAATGCTCAAAACTCCACGCAGACAGCGTATATAATGGGAGAAAGCGGTCGCGGTAGCGATATTACGAATCCCACACCACGACCTGCCCTTCAATAGCATCTATTGGGTAGGCATCCATGCTTACGCAAGGTAACATAACCCCATTTGTTCAGGTCCTATCCCCTGACCAATCTGCTATCCTAACCTTAACCACTCGAGGTCAAATCCCTAACCCCAACCAATCAAGCTGCTTCGTAGGGCGGGTCTTGGCGTGGCCATAGTGGGATTCGTAATTTTGCGACGCGGTATGGTTAACGTTAGACTTCCTCTGTGACAGGCAGGCACCGCCACAGTGTTCCCTGTTCCCTATGCCCTGTGCCCTGTGGACTGACTGACAGGCTGAAGGGTTTAGGACAAGGCAACTTTATTTCTATAGCACATGTCAGCAACGAGGCAATTCAAATTGCTTTACATAAAACATTAAAGAGCAATTAAAAAGAGGTAGAAAATAAAAACAGGCTAAAATAAAATAAGTAACAAATACAAGAATAAAAGTTCCAGTGCTGCGTAAGAAATTAATAATTATTTGATTTGATAGTTTGTAAGGACGGGTTTGGGAGGAGAGAGGGAGATGTTTTACTTTGTGTAAAATCTCCTAAATAAACGACTAAATGTTCTAAGTAAATAGGATAATAAGTTTGAAATTATGTTGTGTTTTTTTATTACAGAGGGAAAGTACCGAAAAAAGGTACCATTGGGTACAGGAACAGAATCCAGGCACCCAACCCTAAGGCCGGTTACACACTGCCTGCGTGGCGTGATTGTGACGTTTCTGTTGCGTGGCGGCTGCGTGGATCTTTTCACACCAGAAAGGTGTCTGACTCAGCGCTGCTGCTGCTAGCCTAGTCTGGACACATGGATGTTTCCCATTGATAAAATGAAATACCATATTAAACATAAATATATACTGATTTGATTACAGCAAAGACAACGTCGGCAGTATTGACGGCAAAATAGGCTACGGAATACTTCGTTCTGTATTGACGTGCAATATTTGAAAATCCATAATTATTTATTATAATTTTTTTTAATTACATTTATATCTGCGTTTATGTCAAAACCTAGAGACATCAACATGTCATTTATTAATATGTATTTGTGTCAAAATGACATATAAACATCTTTTCCTATTCTATTTTGCCTGGAAATTCTTGCGTGTCGCATGAAAAATAGGCGTCGGCTCTATTTCTAGCATGAACATGTTTTCGGTTCTAACCTGTTAACATGGGAGCCAAAATAGGAACGGACACGCCACGCAGCTGACACGCTCACGCCATGCAGCCAGTGTAACGATCGTGTCTTCCATGAGATCCCCCAGAACTCCCAGACAGCAAGTCTGTTTCTCCCTGCTGTAGAACCGAACTGGTTAAAGGTAACTTAACTGACGTTATAACAAGCCCCACAGTTAGCTAATGTCAGCTATCGTAGCTAACGTTAGGCTGTGACCAGACGACATAAAACCAGAGGCTGACTGCGGACGAGTCAAACCGTCAGCGTTAGCGTTTTTCCTTGCTGGTCGGCGTTCTTCTTCTTCTCCAGCAATTAGCGGCAGACTAGAACAATTGTTGGCATATACTGTCCACATCGGGTCCAGAAAGATTGCATCGCAGAGAAACGAGTAGCATCGCGTTTTCAGAAGATTATTCTAACAATAGCAGCTGAGAGGCAGCGAGCAGGCCTGGTCCTCTGCTGAATGAGCACATCTGTGCTCTGCTGCTGCAAATGTGCCCTGCCAGGTAAAACTGTGTGTGTGTGTGTGTGTGTGTGTGTGTGTGTGTGAGTGAATGAAAGCAGCAGAGAAGGCAGAGTATAATGGGGCATTCAGATAAAAAAACAAAACAATCCCACGATTTCCCCCAGGGTTGTGCGGCGGGCGGGGGGGTTGGGGGTTGTCAACGAAACGGCACATCTGTGTGACATCCTGTTTAACCCCCCAACAAAGCACAAGTAGACTTCATATTTCACAGTTACTGTTTTCCGTCAGATCGTTTATAGATAACTACGTTTTTCGACCGCACATGAATGCAGCTTTTTAGAGAGAGAGAGAGAGAGAGAGAGAGAGAGAGAGAGAGAGAGAGAGAGAGAGAGAGAGAGAGTATTTGGTGTTTTAAAACTTTCTTGTGGCAGCACTAGAGGCAGTGATGTTTCCTGTTTCCTGTACGGGACTCTGACACCGCCTCAAACCATAGCGCAGAACACACAAGTCTGATCCCCAGTTACAAGACTGACCACCGCAGAGGGACACAGGGTGCAGTTGCTTCAAAGGCTGAGTCGGTCTCAACTTTTTGCCGCAGGCCTGCTGCGTTTTTTTGAGTGTCCCCGCTGCGGCAACCCCCGCCGCAGCCTAATCTAACTGCCCCCATTTAAAATGGAAAGACCTGCGCTTTTGCCAGACAGTCGGACGGCTGGCACAGGCTGCCTGAACACAGGCGGAGCTGGAGCTGACAGGACGGCTCAAAGTGTCAGGGCTCGGGGCGGGGGGCCTAGGCTGTTTGCTGACTCGTCTTCATTCTGCTCTTCTATCTACTGAAATAATAATAATAAAATATATATATAATATACAATTTTCTGATTCTGACAATCTTGGCCAGCAGAGAAGGCCTTGCTGGCCCTGACGGCCCACCTCTGACTCATCAGAGTTTACAGAGCGGGCTTACTTTGACTTTGATAATCTGGATAACCAGTTGGCTTGTTGATACATCAAGTTGAATGTTTTTGTGTATTTTGGGTTTGTACGTATGTGTGGTTGTACTGCTGCCTGTCTTGGCCAGGACACTCTTGAAAAAGAGATTTTTTTCCTGGTTAAATAAAGGTCAAATAAAAGTGGTTTCTGGGGTGAACCAGTCCCATATTCTCCTGCATATGGTGTCAGAAGAGCCACAACATGTGGCATATATTTCATTTCAAGAGTCTGTATTAGCTTGTTCCAACTCTTCATTAAAGGGACACACTAAATGGCCAAACGTGTGTGCACACCCTAACATGACAGCCATGGGTGGGGAGCTGAACATCTTTCCCACGGGTGTTGAACTTGCTGCAGGGATTTGCTCCCATTCTGGAACCAGAGCACCAGTGAGCTCCCTCACTGATGCTGGCTCATCTGGCTTCACTTTGAACTAGTGTTGTCTTAAAAACACCCTTGTATACTGGAGGAATCATACTTCACTGGAACTAAACCCAGATCCACGGTGCCACACATGTTCACATATCTGTGGCCAGAGACGGAGGTGTAGGATGCTTCCAGAGAACAGGCTTCTGGCAGGGAATGGACATCAAGTTTGAGGTTGACGGGACGTTACGAAAGCTAACAAGCGTAACATGAGCACATTTAACTGCGTCAACACTGTTAGCATCACTATAAAATGACACTCATTGGCTGTGAAAGATTGAGAAAACTTTCCAGCCCTGGAGCAATTGGTCATCACTGCAGCAGCCTGTCCTCTGATGATGGCTTCCAGCCTGAGAGAGAAGCCTTAAATAATCACATGACCCTCTTACTAAGTTATTACATGTCTGAAATAGTCTTAAAGATATTTCATTTTTACGCAGCTTTGTGTTTTGATTAGGTTTTTATTTTCTGTCAAATGATAAAGTGCCATTGAGAGTTTGAAAACAAGGTAAATGAATGAAGTTCAGCTCAATATGAAACCAGCACTACCAGCAGTAGTAGTTTGTCTCATTTTATATTACAGTATTATTCTACTGTGAGTCATGTGCATGTTCACTGATGCAGGGCAGGCTCATGTGTATGTATTAAGTATGACATATATGTTGAACATCTAAAAATAACCATGTCCTGTTTCTTCTCCTGCCCAAGTTATGTTCATGTTCTGCAGGGAATAACTAGTGTTTTTTGTTTCTTATACGTCTACGTTACTTTAAGTTGTCGAACATTGAATCAGTTCCCTACATTGCAAGGTCTTAATAGAGTCCTCCAGGAATGTACTCTGAGCTGTATGTTTATTTGTAAATGTACTGTCTGTTTCTGTGTAAGTACATTAACACCAATGAAAAAACAGAGCCCCATAAACTGAGCTTCATGTGTAATTGTCACTGGCAATGCAGTGTTTGAATTCACTTTCAGTGGTTTAAAGTATGTTTTTAATTTGAGATTGGGATTCTTCAGTCGTGTGTGCCTGCTGCTCAATGGAGAATCAGCCAAAAGCTGCAGAGGAGCGGCAGTCTGCACACCGTCTCTCAGGCAGTCACTCGGTGCTACTTGAATGAATTACAAATGGGATTTGGTAATATGGTGAACACCACTGAGGCACAAGTCCATCTGCAATGGTGAGGGCTCTAAAGTGGCTCCTGATCTCCAGACACTGAGGGGCCCCGTGTCCAAATCCACTTTGAATTCCTTTACTGTAACGGTTCAGTTAATGCTATGCACACGTGGTGAATGTCCTCATGTGTGCATCAATTACACACACACACACACACACACACACAGACATACCGAGGCACACACACACAGACAGACAGACACACACAGACAGACACTGGAGCAGTGGCATCATTTCTGGGACATGCTAACATGCTAGAGGCTAATCTGTGTTCCAGTAAATGAACAGAGCTGGTTCCTGAGCCACAGGTGTTTGACTACAACGCTTCACTACCGTCTGCTGTGACTTTGACATGGGAAATGATCAGTCAGCTGGTTTAAAAGGTATGTCAGTTCTGCTGGACCTCACATGCACATGTCACATCCATTCTCCTGTTCAGTCATCTTATGTCACCGTAACACTTCCTGTCCCAGCGCTGTATCTAACCTTGATGGTTACAAAAGTGTTTTATTGTATAGCTACATTATTCCATCAAATGGAGGTATCCTTATGGTTTATATTGTGTATCATTATATAAACATCTCCATTTGGAAACTTTGGAATCTCCACTATAGTAAATGTCAGCTCAGCATGCTGGCTGACCCACAGCAGCTCTGCCAGGCTCCAGACGTTACATACTGTATGCTTTGTCATTTAAGATATTTCATCTAACGTTAATAATAATAATAATAATAATAATAATAATAATAATAATAATAATAATAGGCCTATATATTTGTATGAGGTTATGCATGGATAACATGTATTTCCATAAACATTGCAGAGGCTATAGGCTACACACTGATGCATAACCAGCTCAAAGTGAGCAATAACAGTACGGAGATTAATAATAATAATAATAATATTATTATTATTATTATTATTATTATTATTATTATTATTATTATTATTATTATTAATAATAATGATAGCCCATGATATTGAGGCCAGCCGAGACAGCGCGGCTGTCCTGATGGATGTTCCCGGCGGAGCAGCGCAGCAGATTAATCCGGCCTAGCCTACAAACCGTCTCTCCCATCCATCCATCCATCCCAGCGCTGACCTACTTCACTGCTCCACAGGACTCTCCTGCTCTGGGATCGCGGCTCAGACATACTGGAGTCTGTGTTATTTTGCATTCATGGCGGAGATGTGTCGCTGCGCGCGCGCTGCGCCGCGTCCCCACACATGCAAGCATTCACATGCAAACGAACAGAGTTGAACAGCGGCTTACCTTCCACAGCCCACACCGTTGGCAGTATCCATAGAATCCGAATCATATCCATAAAGATATCCATAATCAGAGTCAGTGCAGCCGCGGGACTGCAGAGAGCCGCGATGCGTTTATCGCGCAGCCGTCCAGCAGCAGGACATTGGCTGGGGGGTTCATTCAGTTGCAGAGCATCATCATCATCGGCAGCAGCAGAACAGGACAAGAAGAAGAACAAGAAGAAGAAGAATAGGGATAAAGGCTGAGGAGCTGCAGCATGGATGTATTAAGAGAACTGCATTCAGGCCAGTTTGGGCGAAACCAAAAGGAGGGGGGAGGGGGTGGGTGGGAGGAGGAGACTCGTAGTGTGGAAAATAAAAGAACTCTTATTTTGTTTAGTGCACCTCAATCAGCTACATACATCAGTATGTTTCTTGCACATTGATACAGTATTTACAGTCTAATATATAAACACGTTCCAGTCAAGGGCAGTATTTCTTCTACTTTCAGAACATTTCACTGATAATAATATAATAATAAGCACTTTTACTTAGTTTAATTTAGTTTATTGGTTTATACATATACAAATACTACAGATTAAATCAATAAAAGATGTGATGGATAGATGCAAAAACCATCAGAGGGGCTTAATCTAGGCATTCTCCAATGCATACTCCAATTAAAAAAGAAATAATCTAAAATACTGGGGGGGAAAAGTAAAAAAAAAAAGACAAAACAAAGACATCCCATAGGGATAACATTTCTCTGACAAAACAAACATTTAACAGCTTTCTTAAATTTTTCGTTAGATTTAAAAAAAAATATGATGGCAAACCATTCCATATCCCTGAACCTCTGTCATTTAAACCAAACTGAAGCTGAGATGTTCAACAGAGAGTTTGTAATTATTTTGAGTGGCATAATAAAACAGTAACAGTAAAAAAAAAAAGTTAATCATAGAATGAAGGAAGTATCTTGTTTAGAGATGTGTATACAACTAAAGCAATGTGTAGTTGATTGACTTGATAAACTGTGAGGATGCCTGATCTTAAAAAGTTGAGAAGAATCTTTTATGCACACAGCAGATGATTCGTAATGCCCTTTTCTGAAGACGAAAAACAGGGACAAGTTTAGTGGGATGAGTACTTCCCCATACAGAGTTACAGTAGTGTATGTAAGGATTGACCATAGAATAATTTAAAAGCATGGCAACCTCTGTGTTTATCATGAACAGACTTTTCCCAAGATTCCAACACTTTTTGCAATTTTAGTTGTGACTGTACCAATGGGCTTTTTCCATGAAAGAGACTCATCAAGTTGTACACCAAGAAATCTTGTAGACTGAAGTCTATCTATAATAGTATTGTTTGTATGTATATATGAAGACTGATCAGCATTCCCTACTCGGACACCAAAGAAAACATAACATCATTTCTTAATGTTAAGAGATAATTTGTTACAGTTAAACCAACCATTTAACTTAATGAGTTCATGATTTGATACTTTCACTATTTTTATGAAGGTCTTTATGGGAATAAACAGTTGTCATCAGCAAATAGTGCCTTATAAAGATTGTTCAATATGTTAGGTAAATCATTAATATAGATACAAAATAATAATGGCCCAAGAACAGATCCTTGAGGTACACCACAAGTGACATTGCAAAGAGAAGAATTTATATCATTGATAGAGATAAGAGACCGCAATGGAAGTAGAGTGATTCTTTCTAAACCCATATTGGCGAGTAAATAATAAATTATGCCTATCGAGATGATACAACAATCTTTGATAAACAAGTTTTTCCAACACTTTTGCCAAACGTGAAATTGGTCTATAGTGCTCAAAAAAGGGTGGGTCACCGTCTTTGTATAGCGGAATGATTTTTGCTATTTTTAATTCAACAGGAACAATGTCTTTTTGTAATGAAAGATTGCAGATATGAGTTAAAGGCAAATGTATCTGACCCTGAACTGAGTTTAGCAAACTACCAGAAATATTATCAGAACCAGGTGGAGAGTCTTTAAGATTGTGTAAGACTTTCTGAATTTCAGCTTCCGTAACAAGAGGAAACTCAATCTTCCTGCATGGGAGAATTCTTGAACTGCAAAGGATCAATTTTACTAGGTGGAATCTTATGATACCATGGTCCGTCTTGAATTATGATGGTAATTTTGTAAATGTTTTGTGTTTGTTAATAATAAAGTTAATGGTTTGCCAAAGATACACCATATTATTTTTATATTTGGTCAACTTGGTTTTAAAGTAGTGTTTCTTGGATCTTTTGCTAACATTATTTAATTTGTTTCTGTATTTTTTAATTTAGCGAAATTAAAAGGGGTGGGACTCTGAAGATATTTTCTTGTGCCTGTGTTTAGATTTTACAGAAGTCAGCATAGCAGAAGTTATCCAGGGATTAGCTGATCTACACTGAGGTTTAGATGAAGCAAGAGTTAGGGGGAAAGATTCTTCAAAACACTGCAAGACAAAATTAGAAAAAGAGGTGAATGCTTTTTAAGGATCCTCAGATTGAGGAATATCTGTCCACTGTTGTTGAGAGATCATTTGTTGGAAATTTGAAGTATTAGTTTTGTTGAAAAATCTGTTATGATTTGGATCTATGTATAATTGTTTGGAAATTATACATTTTTGAGATACTACTAAAAAAAAATCAGCCGCTGGTAGCCGGCGTTCTGGAGCTCTGTAGCCGGTGTACCGAAAACAGACTGCCTACCGAAATACGACTGCACGCCGCTAGAGGGCAATGTTGGTCAGTCTAAGTAGTTATGTGCACCAATATTAAAGTGATGGTTCGGAGTAATTTCACCCTAGGGTCCTTTGCACCATGACCTTGAGCCAAACACCCCCCCAGAAGCTATTTCACCTGGGTCGAACATTGGGAGAGTTAGCGTAGAGTAGCGTTATCAGCTGAATAGCTTATTAGCGCAGGGGCTAATGGACCCACGTTTGTATCTCGTAAATGACCCCACTAATAATGCCCGAAATGATACCAAACTTCTACACTAGTACATATAGGTTATGTACTCATAAAACGATGGATTGGAAAGTTTGTAAGTACACCAGAAGTTTATGAACACTTGCCTGCTCTCTTCTGCTCTCTATTGCTGCTGCTGCTACCTGCAGTTAGACGAGTGCTTAGGGCCATCTACAAATTACTACACCGAAAAGAAATACAACAAAAATATTTATTAATTTAATGATTAAATAAGGTAATGTCTCCAAACTTATCTCAGATATTACTTGTCTCCTGCTAGTTATACTACAGCACTTACTTTAAAAAAAAAAAAAAGTTAAATTAAAAAATATTTTTGTTGCATCTCTTTTCGGTGTTGTAATTTGTAGACGGCCCTAAGCACTCGTCTAACTGCCGGCAGCAGCAACAACAGCAGAGAGCAGAAGCCAGCAGTGAAGTGTTCATAAACTTCTGGTGTACTTACAAACTTTCCAATCCATCGTTTTATGAGTACATAACCTATATGTACTACTGTAGACGTTTGGTATCATTTCGGGCATTATTAGTGGGGTGAGAAATTGAAGATGCAAGCGATGAACGGGCCCTCACATTCTGCACACGTCGGGGTTGCCGACAGCTCTCATTTGACGTATTATTCCCGTACTGGACATTACACCGGTATTAATATCCAACAATGCAATGCGGTAGTAACTACATTCATAACATACAAACGGACAGAAACCAAGAAACTCTGTAACGTCAACAATGCTCTAATTTACATTTCTATTTATTTAAACGACTGTTGGTCTAAGTTATTCACTTCTTTCAGTAATTTAAGCATTATCGGTAGGGTCATAGGTCGGAAGGGGCTACCATAATTACGCGTCTTTAACGGTAAGGAGGCTCACAGGAAGTGATGTTGAAAATTACAGCTTAGTGCGTCCGAAAAGATACACACTACTGTGTATTTACACAAAAGTATGCTGCATGTTGAACGATAGTACACATACTGAGTATGTAGTGCAGAGTGTGCAACCCAAGTTCCTAAAGGTGGGAACAATGTTCCCACCACAATTCATGAACATCAATGGAACTTTATTCAAACCATGGCTTGTTTGTCAGCGCTATGGAACACACTGGCCACGCTTGAGCCAAATCACTACTTACAAGGGTCACATATGTAGTTCAGGTTCAGGTTACTTTATTGGTACCCGTAGGTAAACTAGGTTTACAGTATAAGAGGCAGGACATCCTTAAAACTTTGTAGACCATCACATAACATGCAACACACAAAACATTAAAACATATATAATGGACAGCAAAACATAGATAAAAAACAGTACATGACCACATTGACTTGTGCAGTTATATGCAGAAATTCTACAGCTAGTCGCTGTCAGTGGTGATACATTTTGCACATTGCTGGTGGTACCATGCAATACCATTGCTGATGAAAACTAAACATTTTATAAAAGAGAATTAGACATAAATTAAGATATTTTCTCCATAGGCTTTCTCTCTTGAAATCTTTTGAAATCCTATACTGATAAAAAAAAGAAAAGAAATTGGGCTACCCAGGAAACTGTCTCATCCTGGCCATCTTCTACGTTTCAACAGATGCGGCAGAGTTCACTGAGGTCATCTGATAAAATCAAAGAACCATAACAGCTCGGTATTATGTTATTGTTATAGGACTTACATAATTGATTGATCGAAAATAAGCTATCCATGCAATACTCCAGCATGTCCCCAACATACCACTGTTTTCCAGTAGAGTGGTTGCAATGACCTTTCTTAGTCCCTCAATGTCTTTTTTTAGAGAGATGCTCTGCCCTCTTAAAATGCATTCGGCAAGCAAAATAAATGATGTATTTGTCTTAGTATACAGCATCTATTAAAAAGGTTAAGTAAAATCACACAAGTTTACAATAAGTGTTTTTTTAAATCTCAAGAGAAATGAGACAATGACTTAAACTGCACAACGTTTCTTAAACTTGTTCAGATGAAATTTGCACTTGCTGTACTGCTCATATGCAAACATTTTAATTTTAAATCTCTGTACCAACCTTTAACGCAAATACTCCACAAGATGTCACATGTTTTTGAAGAGGGTAAGGGGAAGAGGTGCATGACCATTTAGAGATATTGAGGCCCCTTTGTCTCATGGACACTCTTAATAAAACAAATAAAGCATGAACTACAGCATGGTTTTACACTGTGTGTGGTTTTACACTGTGTGTGTTATACAAGTTACCCTGTCACGATTTGATAATTTTTTATGTCCTTTGCCTTTTTCCCAAGAGCATCAAGGAACAACAACCTCTTCTCTGATGGAAGCATAACCTATTGTTCAAAGGGGAAAAGTACACCTTGCTATTTAGTCACATTCATTCAACCCGGTCTCACGCCAGGTCGTGTAATAGTCACGTTTTCGTGTACAGGTTACGTAAATCCCGTTTTTTTTCGTGTATGTAACGACTTTTGAACGGGGAAATGAGGCGCCACACGCCGGCCAAAACAACGGGACGGGCCGCCACTCGCGACCACACAACAACGGGGAAATGAAACGGTTGGGGTTAGGAAAAAAAGAGAACGGGGAAAGGCACACCACAACGGGGAAATGAAACGCCACAATAACAAGACGGTTGGGGTTAGGAAAAAAAAAGAACGGGGAAAGGAACCGTCACACACGGGACACGCCAACAAAGGAACTGCCACACGCGGGGCGCGATCCCCGGTCTCCGGGGTGAAAGTCCTGTGTTTTCTGACCCATCCACCACCCCGACCAACCTCCCTACGCGGACTTTCGCCTTATCAACTACTCGCTTTCGAAGTATGCTTTGAAATATGCTTCCCATTAAAATGCATTGCTTTCAATTTCGTAATGGCCACACGAAAAAAACGGGATTTACGTAACCTGTCCAAGACTTAATAGATTACAATAACGTGACTATTACACGACCTGGCGTGAGACCGGGCTGCATTCATTAATAGGTTGTCTGTGAAAAGGCTTCCTTTTTCCCTTTTCACTGGGCCCTGTTCCCAAAATGAATACTGTTTGTCTGCTTAATCCTTAATTTCACTCTAATGTTGTAGGTTATTGTATTAGTTTATTTGTTACTTTATTATTTGACATAGGCCTGTTCAGCAGGTTTTATGGGTTCATAGTGTTTTGCTATGGTTCTGCCTGTGATGTGGGGGGGGGATCAACTGCTCACCAGCTCAATTAAGGAGAGTGATTTGCCTCATTAGGTCCTTTCTTTAGGGAGGGGCTGGGCAATCCTAAGGTGTAGAACAATAGGTACAATAGTTCTGCAGTAAATTACATTTTTATAATATTTGGGGCGCCTATTGTTGTGTGTGCACATATATGTATAAATAGTAAAGTC
This sequence comes from Perca flavescens, assembly GCF_004354835.1. Lineage (NCBI taxonomy): Eukaryota > Metazoa > Chordata > Actinopteri > Perciformes > Percidae > Perca > Perca flavescens. Next base: position 3,007,137 of record NC_041337.1, read on the forward strand.
AGCAGTAACTGATCTATCCAAATGTAAGGTTTTGAGAAACAAAGTGTTAATGTTGCTTGCTGAGGTTAGCTCACCCTATAACCACCTGTGCAGGTGGTAGGGTCCAATTAGGTGAGGCTGAGTTAAAAGGGCTTCAGGAGAAGAAAGAAGAGACTTGGCAGCTTGCTGTGAGGTGGTTGCTTGTGGTTGCTTGTGGTTGCTTGTGGTTGCTTGTGGTTGCTTGTGGTTGCTTGCTGTTATTTTGCCTCAGTTTATTACTATTTTTTTTTTTGTATTTTGGTTTTAGTATGTTTTGGTGTTGTTATTGTTAATAAATACACAAATTGTGCACTCCAATAGCTTCCTCTCCAGTCGTCAAGTGTGACATTGTCACCCTTTTCATCCAGATGTTTGCAAAGCTTGTGAACTATGCTATGCTATCACATGAAAGGGCTCAACGTAGGGAATATTGAAATGCAGAGTCAAAAGCACAATTTCTAACCTTGAGACTTTTTAACTCACCACCAATTTGCCCAATCAGTGGATCAAGCTAAAATTAGAAAGCATGGGTAGAAACGGTATATTTATATATCACTTGGAAGGACAAACTCAAAAGATGCTTGCATAAAAAACTTATATATATACATATATATATATATATGTGTGTGTTGTATGAAAGGCCCATAAATAATTAACTGCAGCCCTATGTAATGCTACTTATGCAGTCTGGGATGATTTGTAATGCCGAGTGCATGATCAATTTCTGCTCTTATCCCTCTGGTATAGTGTAGAAATAACTTCAATAGTGGCTGTATGTCTTGATACAGGTTGACAACTCCCACCCATTTTGCTTACCTTGGTATGGTACCATTAATTTTCTCAACACGACCATTAGTTTGACGATGATAAGGGGCACAAAGGCTCTTTTTATCCCAAGGATCTTGCAGACATCAGTGTTGATCTGAAATACATTTATCCTAGCCTGGTCCTACCAGACTCTGGTACATTTAATTTGTACAGAGAGTCTGGCCACTCTCCATTGACAAGCATTAACTTCTTTGAAGGCGGGTACTCTGTTGAAGTTAAAAACTATTGGATCTGCCCAGAGCCACTCTGGATCTGCCGTAACAAATCGCTAACGTTTGGTCGTGATGTATGTCATGTGCATGTGCAACAAGAGGGGAGACCGACAGCCATCGACTTATATTTAGTATTAGCATCGCTAGCGTTAGCCTTAGCCAACTCCTTCACCACTAACAGAGCGATCTGGAAAATCTAACCTTTTCCGAACGCCGTGGGGAGGAAGGCCACAACATCATGGCCACCAACACAACTCCGCAAAGATTGTTCTTGCTCGGGCTTTAACTTCTGGATATTCGGCAGCGTTGCCACAACGGACCGAATGGCTTCGCTCGCATCTTTCTAGCACACGTCCTCAACGTCATCGTTCTCAATTGTGTGTATGTTTGTAATTTATGTCCTATAAATGTGTGTATGTATGTAATGTATGTCCTGTTTCTCATGTAAACTCGTGACAAATATTTCCCCACTCAGAAATTCCCCGCTCAAAAATGGGACAGCTATTGTCACTTTAACATTTTATTTACTCTTGGTTTGGATATCAGGACAACATGACCAACATTGCCCTCTAGCGGCGTGCAGTCGTATTTCGGCAGGCAGTCTGTTTTCCGTAGTGATGACCAAATTAAGGTTTGGGAACCATTTTCTTTTTTTTCTGAGCCCACTAGATGGTGCTCTCTCTTCAAAGGGTCAAAAACACACAATTGCCATTTGTTTAACCTTTTTCTTTGAACAGAGAGCACCATCTAGTGAGCTCAGAAAATAAAGACAATGGTTCACAAAGCTTAATTTGACCATCACTAGTTTTCGGCACAACACCGGCGTCCCGGAGCTCTGTAGCGGCTAAATACAACAAGCAACTGCTGCTCGCATTTTATCTTTCTATGGCTCTATGTGTTCACGTTACAGCGCTTTACTTAGTTTAAAATACCTCTATTTTAGGTATATAATATATGGGCTATCGGTGAAGTAGCATTGATCATTTTGTCCCCACCGGTGCTTTCAAGAGTCCAATTTGCTTGGAAGCACTGCCAACAATCAGCATGGAGGACACTGTACACAATGGTCCAGACAAGACCGAAGATCCAAGTAGCACAGGCTTGCCTACACTCCTATTAAAAGTCACTGTTGAGGATGACATAATTGGCCACCGTGCCTCCATTGTATATTCTGACTACCTATAGACATGTGTCGGGCACCTGCAGGGGCGGGGCTAGAAGGGGGGCATGTCCCCCCCTGTTAGCCCCCCCCCTCAGTCTGTCACTTGGCTGCCTGTTCTGCCAATCTTCACAGCCCTTGTCACATGACCAGCATTTAAAATTCTGATACCATGGAACCAGCACTGGAATTGTTTAAAAAAAAATTAAGTGGCAGACTGAGTCTATAGAAAATGTGTATTGTATTCAGAAATTCAATTTGTTTAAAATGTAAAAAAAATAAAAATAATAAAACTAATAATGATTGTGGTGTTTTATTTGGCAGAATTATATTGTCTGGTGTTCTATCCTGGTTTATATTTCCTATATTGGGTGCTTGGGTGGCCTAGTGGTATAGTGAGCGCCCATATACTGTATCCTCGACGCATCCGACTGTATCCTGTCAATAAAGGCCTAAATGCCAAAAAATAAATACATGATTTCCTATATTTCTAAGCAAATTTAGCTGTATTCTGATAAAATGCCCCCAGGGCCCCCCTTACTGATTATTGTTCCCCCTTGTGCCTGGAATCACCCCTGGGCACCTGGACCTGTTCCAGGTCTGAAGAATGGAACACTCTCTCTGCTGCCCGTTCTTGACATAGAACACAGACATTCTGGGTGAACTTGGTTTACAAAAGGAGTTTGGATGTAGAGAAATAAAAAATAAAGCTTTATCCATCTATCTACAGAGAGATCATAAACTTATTGAATTCATTTTCTTGCCCAAGCTTTTGACCCATGCCATATGTCGCCATATAACGCTTGCATGAAGCCTTCTTTCCACATGATAACAGAATTCAACATGGTCATCATGTTGGTCTCTGTTGACCATGCAGATGCTCTGTTTGGATTCATTGTCCATTACGGAATATGTGCAATGCTGTGCACAGAATCCAGGACTATCCATCCGTGCATCTCCTTTTGAAGAGAAATGATAACTGCAAAAAGGGTAAAATGCTGTCATGTCATGCTAAACCAACTAAAAGAAGAAACAAAGTCACAATTATTCTTTAAAATAAACACCTCACAGAAAATGTCAATCTTCAAAAAAACAAAAAATTTGTGTACTGTTTTCTGTGTGCTCTTTGCATCTGCCATACTAGCAGGGACGTGCACAGACATTTGACGGCAATGACTCAAGGAAAAAAGGCCTAATAGTTAATAAATAATCATTTATTTGAAATTTAAAGAAAATGTTAAATATTTTAACACAACTCTGACTACCTTACCAATTTATCTTATTTCCCTAACGCAATTGTTTAATAGATTTAATAAATACTCAACAAAATAATCAGTTCAGAAGGAGACTTTTTAATATTCACCAGGTTAATCACAAACAGCAAAGGAAACTCTATCAGAATGTTTTCTATGCTACTAGTTTCAAGTATATATTTAGAATAACCAAGGAGACGGACAAGAATTTGATAATTTTTGAAATGGCAATAAATCATTTAAATTCTTTTGGTGCTATTGGAATAGATAACGGATAACGGTGAAAAATCTCAACAAAAATCTTAATGAATGAATAAACACTGTTATTATTAGATGGCGAGCCTACATTCCAAATAATGAAGTTACTGTTTAAAGCAGGACCTTTTTAATTCATGTTTTGGTCAATTTAGAGATTTTGGTCTATTTTGCTTTTACCTCTATTTTGCTATTTTCCATGTCATCTTTTACTCTAATGAAAATAAAACTTCCAAAATACATATTTAGATGGTATTTGTTTTAGGCTGAATCTGTAGATATCTTCTAAATGAATCTACATATTTAAACCTAACATTTAAGGGGGGAAGACTCTTAACTCATTAACTGGGCCTTGTCAAATGTATGCATATTAGTGCATTTTAATTAGTTAATGCCTAATTTGCATATCAATGTAGCGATTGTGATGACGTTATTAGACACAGATTTTACTGTAGCTGTTCACCTGGAGTGTTTCCATTAAGTACAGTACATCAGCCTGTAGGGCCCTGATGCCTCAGCTAAACCTTAGCTAACTTATTAAACAAGCTAGTAGCTCATGCATGTTACCACGACAGAAGTTAACTATTTGTTTTGTCTTTTGGCTAATTAGTCGTAAACTCGAGGCACTGGCTGCTTAGTCCTTTGTTCATCACCACACACATCACACACCTCCACACAAGCCAAGAAAAACTTTCTGGGGTAGGAGCTGGAAGAGAATGCTGCGCACCTGGCGCACTACGATGGGGCAGTTGTATTTTCTGCCACCTTGTTTCAACATCATACATCCATAAAACGTACAAACACAACAACAAAATTACTATTAGGCTACATGTTCTACTTGGCATCTACGCATGGGGCCTTTCAACTACTAACAACATACTAATGTGTAGGTTTGGGTACCAGGGGCGGAGCCAGACGATATAAACATTCGGGGCTTAGCCCAAACCTAGGGGGGTCCGGAGATTTTTTTCCCAATTACGTCAGCTAAATGCACTATTTTTCAGGCTGTTTGAGATAATAGAATGCATAAGGATGCAAAGGAATAGGAGTGTTTCATTAATATTATTATTAGTGTTTTTGTTATTATTAATTGCTCAGATTTACACAATAAAAGATTTGACACATGGCACTGACAATTCAACCAAATACAAAATATTTATTCCATTTCCGCATGGTGACTTATGATGTGGGGGGGTATGGGGGTCCTGCATTCTGGTGAATTTGTATGCACCTATTTATACCTTTTTCTGAATAAATTGATGCTCTTTATGTAAAAAGGTAAACATAGATTATAATCCAAATATAAAAACATAATGGAATATATGGAAGTAAGGCATTCTGTATTGCTTTCATCTATTTATTCTCCTGTAGATCAGCTTTTCTAATTATATCTGAGTCAGCACACATGTAGCCTAGAGACATCATTTACTCTTCCCTTTTCTTTTGCATCTTTTGTTGAGGAAGTAACCTCCTTAAATGTGCATATGACAATTATTCACCTTAATGATAAATTAATTCATTTTAATGAATTAATAAAGCCCTGGACTGTAGCCTAATATTTCAGATTTGTTTGAGCAAGATTTCTGCTCATGTCCAAAACTTTGTGCACATTCAAAATATATCTGTGTTATCTGAGTTTTGGAAGAGTCGTGATATTTTGAGAAAAATATAATAGTCAATATATTTCACAAAATAATCTACCTGCACCATAATCTGCTGTGCATTACATGTTTGCACTGCTGATATGGGAGATCTCAGACCGTCTGACAGACACAGAGCCCAGTTTGGGTCTCTAGTCTCTGAATGAGTGAATATTTAGGAAGTGTCTGTACGCTGCTCTTTGCTTTTTTTCATTGGTTGTTGCGTTAAATCTTATTAGCTATTGTGTAGCCCCTTTCCTTTTTTGATTGGCTGAAAAGTGGCAGGCTCGACTAAAACTCCAGGGGAGACGCGCTTGATTCCTGCCGGTTCCATAGTGAGAGCGGCGCGCCAGAGACATTTTGGGCGCTGCGGCATATTCAATTTATTATAAATAGTTTTTCCACGTGAGAAATACAATGTGTGGCGGGAGTGCGTGACAAAAGACCGAAATGAGTGACTGTCACGCTCAGTTCGTGACACTTGAGAGCCTGCAGTCACTTAACTCAAGTGTCAAACCTGCACCACTTGTCTACGGTTCGTCTGACGCTGCTTCTGAATCACTCTCCGGCCGGTGAGGTCTGTTACTATGGTTACTAGTGTTTCTGTTCCGTACTATAAAAAACTTTGTTATATCCATAACTTAAGCCGGTTAGGCAGTAAGCTCGCGACACCGATGAAACATACAACATGCATGACAACAGCCCGCCAGCCCCTGATGACAAGTTAACGACGAAGATTTATATTCTTCTTCGTTAGTTTTTATTGGCAGTTGGCAAACAAGCTGAGTGATGCGCAATGCATTACCGTTCGCCACCACGCACGGAGCTGTCAGAAAGACAGAGAGGAAATGAAACAAAGTTGAAGTTATTTTAAAAAACCTAAAAGATTCGGGGCTTTTGACAAAACATTCGGGGCTCAAGCCCAATTAGCCACCCCTCCGCTCTGCCGATGTTGGGTACCGAAACCCGGTTCCACTATGGTACCGGTTCCTATGCAACCGGTAGGACTCGGACCGGATTAGAGCGCAAATTTCGGTTCCTCATTTCGGTTCCACTTAATGTGTCAACTGAAATATTTTCCCTTTGAGACCAAAACGTTCTAATAGCCTAATATGTAGAGGCAACTGATTCCAGAGTTTAGGGGCCACTACTGCAAAGGTGCGGTCTCCCCTGTTCTTTAGCCTTGATCTTCGGACCACAAGGAGCAACTGGTTAGAGAGAGAGATTGGAGCTATCCCAGTAAGTGCTTTGTACGTAAACAATAGTATCTTGAAATCAATTCTGAAATGTACAGGGAGCCAGTGAAGGAAGGCCAGTACGGGGGAGATGTGATCTCGCCTGCGTGTTCCTGTTAAAAGACAAGCCGCAGCGTTCTGCACCAACTGCAATCGTGAGTGAGAGGCCTGGTTTACATCACCATAATGGGCATTACAGTAGTCAAGTCTGGTCAAAATCAAAGCATGTATAACCCTTTCAAAATTACTAAACAATGAAAAGAGCTTGACCTTAGATAAGAGCCTCAGTTGGAAAAAGCTTTATTTCATTATTTCATTAAAGCTTAGGAAATGAGAGACTCTTTAAAGGGGTGATAGAATGCAAAACTGATTTTACTCTGTCATAGTGCATAGTGCAGAGGCACCAAGGCTGATAGAAAAACATCTGTCAGACAAGTAGGCTCTGAAACATTCCAGGGCGGTACCTTGAAAGCTATAGTGCGTAGTTTGTCTCCCCCATGAAGAATTCTAAGTAATGACAACAAAACTGTCGGCGCGTCCACATGATAAAAGCCTTCCGTGATCCCGTACCCCCTCCCCCAACCCTCCTCCACGCAGTTGCTAGTAGCCAAGGAGGACACGGAGGATTCAAAAAACATGATGGACCCTTCAGAAGAGGTCATTATCTTCACTCAAGTTTCTTTGTGCGAAAGACACCGGAAGACACAGTCTTCTAAACACAGCCATACTGAGAAATCCAGAGAGAGTTGTGTGGAGCTGATAGTCTTAATTAACTTTGTAGCAACTCATTTGGCAATGGCTTGAATGTAACAGACGTTCATTATTTATTAAAAAGATACGCACTAAAGCTTTAATGCCAACACAGTGCTCCAGGCGAGCGATCACGATATTATGGTCTACTGTATCGAAAGCCACTGAGAGATCTAAAAGCATATGAATAGCAGAATCCCCAGAGTCAGTGGCTCATCAGACATTAAAAACCCTTAAAGTGCTGTGAAGGGCTTTAAAACCAGACTGGAACACTTCCAAAATGTGATGTGTGTGTAAAAAAGACTGCAATTGTGTAAGAACCGCTTTTTCTAAAAAGAATTGCACAAAACGGGAGTTTGGAAATAGGTCTAACATTTTTGAGGATTGATTTGTCCAGGTTGGATTTTTTATTAAAGGTTGAACTACTGCATGCTTGAATGTTGCCGGTACAACACCTAAATCAAGATTGCTGTTTAAAATAATTTGAATGTTTGGTCCAATTGGCTCAAAAATCTCTTTAAAAACGAAATTGTCAAAAAAAATATCATGGATGATTCCATACATCCTCTTCACAAGTAAAATAAATGATCAGTTCACTACTTCCATTTGAATTCATTTTATAGCATTTATAAAAGAAATGATGAAAGAACATTGGAAAAAGTGAAAAAAAATGTAGGAAAAAAACAAATGGGGGGGGGGGAAAGGTGCAGAAAAAACCCGAGAAAAACATTGGAAAAAATGACGAAAAGCGACAAGTTTCAGAAAAAAAGACGACCAAAACTTTGAAAAAAAAGTTTAAATTTTGACCCAGTAAAATGGTTGATGGGAAGGCAACACAAGGGTTTAGAATATAGTTTATAGTATTAAAAAGGACACAAGGTTTGTGACAATTATTTCTGATATTTGCCATGTGTCCCTTAAAATGTAAAAAAAAAAAAAAAAAACCTGCAGTTTGTTTTTTTTTCCACTTATGTTCAGCTCTCCTGCATTGACATCTGACAGCACAAGTATTTTCATTTAATCATAGTTCAGGTTTGGGTTTGGACTGGGTTTGGAACGTGTGGTTCTGTTTCAAGGACATTTATTTAATTTCGTTACACACATTAAACCAACCTAGAATACCTAGAAGCTCAATAAAATGTGTATTAAAAGGTGCAGTAGGTAAGACTTATAAAACTCATATTTGCTGAAACTGACCTTTATGTTCGAGTATAAGTACATTAAGCAGGTAATTTAAAAAAAAATTTAAAATAAATCTGGCTCCTCTGGCACCACCTACAGCCTGTAGTGCGATTTGCAAAAATCCACAGCTCCCTGTTCAGATGCACCAATCAGGGCCAGGGTGGGTGTCTAACTGCATGTCAATCACTGCTCATGCACACACATTCATTCTCCCCTGTGGGGGGAGGTGCTTAAGAGAACATTTTGGGCTTTAGCAGAAAGGGGGACTGAGAAGTCAAATTTTTTGGCTAAGTCCTGGATCTTCCCAATCCTACCTACGGCACCTTTTAAACAAAACAATATATGAGCAAAAACAAAACACTGCAAACAGCAAGCAACAAAGCAAAACAATTCAAATAAACATGCAAATTACTGCAAATATGAGCATGCAACTTAACAAGAATTCAAATAGACCTGTAACTGAATACTCCACCGGGACAGGACAACATGTCTGGGCCTTTGGAGAATGTCAAAATGGCCCCTTGGTTGAGGACAAATACATGGACGGGATAGTAAAGCATTCTGTGGCACACAAGAGGCTGACAGAAATTGTCCCTTGATGAACGCTGGCTGAAGCGCGTCCACAAATATTTGCATTTTAGGTACAGTATATCCATAGGCGCCGATACTATAAATACTGAGCACCCACGGGGGAAAATGTAAATTGGCGCCTATGCGTGTCAGTTAAACTTTTCATCTCCAATCCTATATTTGTGAGAAGTGGCGCTGTCCTAATATATAAGTTGAAAGATACTACTACCTACTTTACGCCTTTATTATCAAGTTAATAGGTGTGTGTGTTCGTGTCGGCCGCTGTCCATTTCCTAAGGTTCTGAAATGCAAACATTTTTTGACAACTTTTTTTATTTTAACCTCTTAAGGCCCAAGCTGTTTTTTTACATGCATTTTTTATTTCTCTTTGCTATTTGGGCTTATTGGAACCTAATTAGAATAAAAACTAAGTATCATCTTTTGATATGATGTACTTTTAGAGAAAAATGATGTCCACATATGTGGATTCATGGTCCGAATTTCCATAAAACACAATAAAGACACCTTTGTGTAATAGAATGAAAAACTCTTCATTTCTGTTTTGAACACAGCAGTTTTTTTCCTGACTGTTTTTTAATGTATTAATAACACATACACATATTTTTTGAACATGTTTTGACTATCGGACAGTAAAAATAATATGGAAACATTGCATTTTTGCCCATTTTGGACAGTTAAAAATAGTGTTTAGAACATTTGATATGCTGCAAAACAGTTGCAGGATGACATTGCATGTCTGTAACAAAATATAAAACATTCAAAGCATTTTAAATAGTCACTCTTGCATTAGGCTACTAATGTGTTTTGAACATCATAGTAAAAAAATAGGTGAGTAGCTCATGTGACATTTTGCATTGGTAATATATAAAAAGGGAACATGTTAAAGGCTGCGATAACTGAGCACTGAAGGACCAGGCCTGCTTTCAGAGGCCCAGAGGTCACCTGATTGATTGACCTTCACGGAGTCGGAGAACATGGAGGAACCAAGGAACATGTACACACCTTGAGATTCACTGCCATCACTTATGTGTGAAAGGCTAAGTAACAGTTGCGCTCGGTTTGCAAGCACAAGAACACTTTGCAGGTCATACAACGCACTCGGGTTCTTCCAGTGCAGCCTAGTTGTCTGTAGCGCATTGCATTCTTCAGGCCGATCATCTCTGGGAGGTGGGCATTAGCCCTCCTGCGGACCGAGACTTGGGGCAACTCTGTCACGTGACGTTTCACTCCCTGGTTTGAATCTTCTTCTTCCTCTGACTGTGTCGAAAGGTCTGCATCTGCACCGTGATGCTGGGCCAAGAGGATCTTAGCCACTTCCATGCGGAACTGAAGGAACTGGATGGGTCTTGTCTTTGGTCCAGCACATATTGCATGGTCTTTTCGGTAGAGTAGCCAGCTGTTGGCTAAAGCCAGATCCGTGAAGTGCATTACCATCCGCATTGTCCACTTCTTAGTACGGGTGCTCATGCGATAGTAACTTATCATTCTATCCATCAAATCAACTCCACCCATCTTGATGTTGTACTCACGGACAATGCTTGGTCGCGAGACAGTGACATATTGTTTCACTTTCTTGTCCCAGCGCTGGCAGGTGTCTTCAGGCTGTGTACCATGAACAACAGACATCAGCAATACTGGTTTGTTGTCGTACCACTTCACCAGACACAACTTTCCATCTTCAGCGGAAACCTCTGATGAGGTACCTCTTCCTGCGTTTTTCATCGCTTTGTCACTGGGTAACTTATGCTTCGCTTCAGCGAGTCGGTTCTTCATTATTGTACCAGTCATGTACAGCTCTTTTCTCCATCATTCGTTGCGCACCTTTGATGGTGGTGAAGAACCGGTCACAATACACCTTTGTGCCACGATGCAAAGTTTGGCACAGACGCTCGATGACTAAGCTTCCCAAACTCAGGCCCTCTGGTTCTTCGACCTTCTCAATCAGTGAACCTGTGCCTTGATACAGCTCAAAGTCAAGCACAATGCCATCTGCTGTAGCACAAACAAAGTTCTTTATGCCAACTGGGTTTGGCTTCATTGGCAGATATTGTCTGCACGGACAGGCTCCTGTGAAAGGAATCATCTGCTCATCAATAGATGCGCAATCAGGTCGATTCAGAGACAAGCAGCCTCGCAGAATCCGATCCAGAAAAGGCCTCACCTTCCAGAATTTGTCCAACATTCTCAAGTCTTCTGGCACATCATGATCAATAACCACTTTTATTGCTCCCCTCAGTTTGAAGAATCTGGCACGTGTGAATTTGTCAGTGATGGCAGTGATTTTCAAGGCTTTGGACCAGTACATCCTAATGGTTGGGTATCGGATGCAGGACATCAAAATACAGGCACCAAAAAAGTGGTAAACCTCATCTACTGTCATGTTAAGTGGCTCCCCACTCTTAGACAGTGACATAATATTAGAGCATTCTGCAATCGTCATCATCAAATCTCTATCTATGTACTGTTCAAAATAGTCTAGTGGGGTCCAGCCATGTCTGTCTAGATCAGTTTCATCCTGATGCTGATACTCTGCCAGGTTTGGCGTCAATGGAGTAGCCTTCCAGCGTAGTCCACGTCCTGCACAACCAGAATCAGAATAAAAATAGTATTTATTGTAGGAAGTTACATTTTTACCCATGTAAGCATAAAATACTTGAATCTGTGTGGAAGTTTATATGAAATTTGAAGATTTACCCTAAAGTTGTGAAGGCCAAAAATAATAACAATTACCTTGTTCAGAGTCTCCCTTTTTCTTTTTTTTTGTTTGGCTTGGTCTTGGTGTTGGCTCTTCCAAGTCATCTTCTGAGCTATCAGCCTCAATCTCTTGACTTTGACGGCGACGTCTGAGAGTGCGGGATGAACCTGTACCTGTGCCTGTGCCTGTACCTGTCTCTGTCCCTGTCCATGAACCTGTCAACAAGTTTTGTAAATAAGCATTTTGCTTCCAATCCTTCACATAGCCCTAAGGCCCTAACTGCATAAAATAAACAAATATCTACTGGGTCTTGGCTAACCATTATCTGCACTGTGGTCAGTGGGCTCAGGAATGGGGTCCTCATCATCACTACTGTGCTCACTGCTGCTTTCCTCCTGTGGTGATGGTTGGTAATTGCCATCCAGGATAGGATCATCATTGTCAGACACGTCCAAATCTGAGTTGTTTCCATCAATTAACCCAAGTAGCTCCAATGCTCTTTGCAGAGAAAAACGCTCTGGAAATAAAAACATGATAAAATCAAATACAAATTAATTTCATTTATGTATGTAGGTTTGCATTATTTATTTGTTATTTATTCAATGGGATAATATGCAAGCTAATTTACATGTGCACATTTTTACTAGCATATTACATTTTTACTAACATTTTCAACCCAACTAATTTAAGTATGTATGTATGTATTTAGTGATTTAATTGTTATTTATTTCAATGGGACCATGTACAGCTTTTTAGCTGCATCAGAGCTAGCTTTTTTCCCATTTTACCTGTTTGCATGTTTACAAGCATATTAGCGGTTTCGAGGAGCCTCAGTCCATAAGTACACTTATGTGTACTTCATGTTTAGCGACCTACAAAGTTGCTAGTTTTACACTTTTTTTTCAAATTTGCATGTCATGACAAATATACAAGGCTTTTATAAATATCTAAATCAGAATAAGCCATGAAATATGACAGAACTTCTTACCTGGTCGACGTTTGTGTATGGAGCTACCACTTGAATCTTCCCTTGTGTTCGCCGCCATTTTGAATTTTGACCGTAGTGTGTTATAAACTTCTGACACCACCAGATGGCAGTGTAAGTACCCCCATACGTGTCCGTAACACCACATATTCAGCAGTGAACACAATTGTGGACATAAGAGCTAAAAAGTGCTGTCCACGTATGTGACCACTAAGCCCTAGGAGGTTAAAGGGCGTGCGCCCATGAGCACCCACGGAGGAAAACATAAATCGGTGCCTATGGGTAAATCAGCATTGTACGGTGACCCTGAGAGGCAACATTAAGAAAACGCACAGAAATTGATGCAGCGCATTCGTTGAACTGCATTTCCTTTCCCTGCTCTCCCTCCGTCTCTCTGTCACCCACGCGTCTCTCACTCACTCACTCACTCACTCACTCACACATACTGAGAAGCGTGTCTGTCTCCATGAAAACAAGTTCATCCGTTGAAGCTTGGCCTATTTGGTGCAGAGAAGACGGTTGGCGAAATTCACAAGTCCACGAAAGGTTGGTATCTCATCTCACATACTTTGTGTGTGTGTGTGTGTGTGTGTGTGTGTGTGTGTGTGTGTGTGTGTGTCTCAACGTTGCCTCCACAGGGAAGCCGAGACTTTTGTCATACTCTACAATGTTGATGCTCTGTTCCGGTGCTTCAGTCTTTTACACAATCACACATTAAAAAGTGCTATAAAAAATATTTTATATTCTGAATACAATGTTGTCAGTGTGTTAATGTTGGAGTCGCAAGTTTGCGGTAAAATGCAGTTGGGTTGTCGAGATCAAAACACTATATGTAACAGCTGTGAATCAAATAAATGTATTATAAATAATGTTATGTCATTTTTTTTACTCTTACGCTGAATGTTTGCTGCTAAAATCCAGAGGAGTATTGAAAAGTATTTTCCGCGACTGAAAAACGCCCGTGTTGAGGATGAGGACCAGCCTGAACCGGTGGTATCAGTCTGAAACAGAGCTCAACAGTCCGACCAGTGTACTCAGTTATGTTTTTAATTTGTTTACAATATTTTCAGGCTTCAACCAGTGCTGCTCAAGCAGAAAGACACGGCCAGGGAGAGAAAGATAGATTCGTTAAGCATTGAAGAAAGAGTAGGAGAGGAGGACAGCATCCAACATGCTGCTGTGAGAGAGCCAGCTGAAGCAACAGGTGAGGTGGACAAACAGATGTAGAAACAGGCGGGTAAGAAAGCAGGTCTCAGGACTAGGGAACTCATTTCTATTCTTCTGTTTCTGGCAGATAGGACTTTCGCAACATCCAAAAGCACCAAACACAGGGGCACTGGATTCAACCCTGAGTGGTTGAACATGCCTCAGTTCAAGTCATGGTTGTACCACACACAGCATGGTAAACTTAATGTATAAATAAAACATGCTATCCTTTACAAATCATCAGAAATATTTGTTTTGATTCTTTTTATATCATTAGCATTTATGTAATAAATAATATGATTAAAAAACTATGGCTATTTAGCTAATTTGATTAATCAGGATGCTCAAATAAAACGCTTAAGACTCTCCAGCTCATCCAGAATGCTGCAGCGCGTGTTCCAAGAAAAGAGATCATATTTCTCCTGTATTAGCTTCTCTGCACTGACTTCCTCTAAAATCCAGGATTGAATTTAAAATCCTTCTCCTGACCTACAAAGCTCTAAATGGTCAAGCACCATCCTATCTTGAAGAGCTCATAGTACCTTATTGTCCCACTAGAGCACTGCACTCCCAGAATGCAAAGTTACTTGTGGTTCCTAGAGTCTCTAAAGTCAGCTATCAGGCTCCTCTCCTGTGGAACCAGCTCCCAGTCTGGGTTCGGGGGGCAGACACCGTAACCACATTTAAGAGTAAACTTATAGTTAGGGAATGAGGAGTTGCAGCGTTCAACTATACCGGCAGAGGAGAGTGTGTAGCCACAGTCACGGCGCACCCCCTCCCTATCTATGCTTCTCTTCATAGAAAGCTTACATATATTTAGGGTATGAGGAGTTGCAGCGTTCGCCTAGACTTGCAGGGGGGGGTCACCGCCATGGCCACAGTCACGGCACGCAGCCTCCCTATCTCTGCTTCTCTGCAGCTCTTAGTTGTGGTTTTAGACTACCGGGGTACCTCCTTTGACACACTGAGCTCCTCTCTCCTCTCTCTTTCCATCTGTATGCCATTGACTATTTGGAGTGGCACATCACCACAGAGCACCACCAGGAGCGCATCAGATGCCAGGCATCTCTTGTATCTGGTAATTTCTGAGTCCAATAGCAGATCACATATAATAATAATAATAATAATAATAATAATAATTTCTTCTAATTTCACCAATTAAAAAATAATAATAATCAAATTATTTTCTAACAATTTTGGCATTTACAGGTTGTCTCTTTAATGGACACTTTTGAGCCTACTATTGTGCTAGAGCACAAGGCCATCATTGGTGGCTTCAAGTGCCTCTACTGGCTTGTAAAAAGTGAAAAAGTTTTTTAAATCTAGGGCGTGTGAATGCGGTTGCAAATCAGATAACAGACAGCTTCCCCAAACTTGTGACCATGGCCTGTGCTGCCCACAGACTGGCCCTTGCCTGCAAAGACTCAAACAATGTGAATTACATTGACACTTTCACATTGCATATTTGTCATGGTTGTGTATGTTTCTGTTTCCTGTTTTATTTTGGTAGTCTTCTTATCCGGTCTTGTTTTGTCTTGTTTTGCTTCCTGCCTTGTGTTTTCCCGCCTTGTTGATTGTCTGCTCCGCCCTGATGTCTTTCACCTGTTCCCCAGCCCTAGTGTCACCTATCCCTAGTAACCGCGTTACCCTGTGTATTTAGTCTCTGTGCTGTCTTTATCTGTTGTTAGATTGTTGTTCTGTTTTGTTAGGTACCGTTCTGTGTTGTCGGGTTCAGTCGTGTTCTGTGCTGCCTTCTCTTGTCTGTGGATTTATTCGTCTCGGGTTCCTCGTGGTCTTGTTGTCTTCCTGTTTTACTGTTGGATTGCTTTTGTTGTAAGTTCTGTTGTAGATTCTTTGAATACATGTGGAACTCTGTACTGAACTGCGTTTTGAAACCTAACAATATGACAGTTACAGGAAGTGAAGGACACACGCTGGCTCTCACAACACAAGGTCATTGAGACCCTACAGAGGAACCTGAGTGCCGTCTTTAGAGCCGTGGCAAAGGAGGCAGAGGTGCGCAAATGTCCTGGGGCAAAGAAACTCTATAGATTATGTGCTACATACAGATTTTTTGGCTGCTGTGTACCAAGGTTATAATTGTTAACGAAAACGAACGAAATAACGATTAGTCGTTAACTGAAATTAAAAAAACAAGTCATTACAAAAAAATTATAACTAAACTAGAACAAAATAAAATTATCAAGTAAATGTCCTTGGTTTTCGTCTTTGTCTTTCACAGAGCAAATAACGTTATATCTTTCAGAGTTGACATTTCCGACCATAGACCTGTTTTATTCAGTCTTTGCCGTAGACATAGTTTCCGACTGGGAACCCAGAAATTCCGACATTCCATGTCAAATTGAACACAACATAGTGCATGCCCCTTGGCTGGCATCATAGCAGTACCGAAAGTCGCAAGAAAGCAGAGTCCTATTTGATTATGACTGTGTCAGATAAAAGCAAGTGCCTCGCAGTGGAAGGTGGTAAAATATGTGGGGAAAAAAGGGAAAAATCCCATGAATTTGAAAGTACATTTGTGAAGCACGCACAAGGAGGCTAACCTAGCTTACCTTAACAAGCAGAAACAGCAGCTATAACCCCGGGCCAGTACACGGCATGGATGTATGGGGCCAGGGCCGGGCAGCATGACAGAAACAACAGCAGGACAGAGAACACTACAGGTGATAGCTGCTGGTTAGTTAATACGCAGGAACACTAAAAGCGTGAGGAAGCGTGGGTTAATATGTGTGTTGATACTGGGATGTCTACACAACTGTAAAAAAGTTGGCCACTTTACTCAAACCAAAGTTCAAACACCTGTTTATGTATGTTTTCTTTAGTCTGTTGGCTATTTGTTTTTTTTCCTGGCACAGTTACTAACACATCTTGCACTTACTGCGGCATCTTGTATAGACCATTTACATATTTGTGCTCATCATCATATGTACATTTCATGTAAAGGTGATATTGTTGAATACATTGTGAATACATATTTCAAAAATCTTATGTTTTTGTTGAGTTATTATTACACAGTACTTTCTTCTGAACTTTTTGAATCTTGCCCCCAACAAATAACCCATATTACAAAAAAGACTAACTGACTTACACTAAAATTAATCTAAAATTAAAGCTGCGAGCAGCGATGGACGGGCCCTCGCGCCTCTGCGTGCGTCGGGGTTACCGGCGGACGCTGCTCCTTGCGACCGTGCATTCGCGCGGCAATCAGACACCGCAAATCGTCAACAATGAAAAGGTAACTCCCTGCTGAGTTCAACGATAGCTCACACAAGACTACGTCATACGGTTCATTAGCTGTGAAAAGGGGCGTGGCAAAAGCGTAGGGGTTGGGCCAAACCATCACCAATTAAAAAGGAAGTCTGTGCTGAGTTCAATGATACCTCACACAAGACTCTACCTTAGATGGGTCAGCATTTATTAAAAATGGCGTGGCTTCAACATAGGGGGCGGGCCAAACCATCACCAATGAAGAAAGAAGTCTATGCTGAGTTCAATGATACCTCACAAGTGTTTACATCAATCGGGCCATTAGTAATAAAAGGGGGCGTGGCTTGAACATAGGGGGCGGGCCAAACCATCAACAATGAAGAAGGAAGTCTCTGCTGAGTTCAATGATACCTCACACAAGGGTATACCTTAAACGGTTCAAATGTTATGAAAGGGGACGTGGCTTATGCATAGGGGGCGGGCCAAACCATCACCAATAAAGAAGGAACTCTCTGCTGAGTTCAATGACACCTCACACAAGACTCTACCTTAAACGGTTCAAATGTTATGAAAGGGACGTGGCCTGAGTAAGTGGGCGTGGCCATATTATAGGGGGCAGCTCAGCATCACACGTAGACCACACATTCTGAGTTTCATGCAAATCGGATGATGTTTGTCATATAAGGCGGATTTCCTGTTGCCAGCGGGGGGCGCTATGACCAAAAGTCAATTTTGGCCTGTAGGTGTCCTCAGGCCTGGACCCTTGTCAATCGTGAGAAATTTTGGGCAGATACGACAACGTACACTCGAGTTACACCCACTTCCTGTTTCAGCGGCGAAACGCACAAAATGGCCGCCCTGCCACGGCCACGCCCTATGACGAAAGGTTTTTCTTTTAACAACTTTTCATCTTTAACATCTTAAGATGGCACAGACCGAGTTTGAAGTTGATCGGATGAAATCTCTAGGAGGAGTTCGTTAAAGTACGACATGTGGAAATGGCCAAAATCGCACTAATTTCGAACATTTAATTCAAAATGGCGGACTTCCTGTTGGGTTTAGGGTATGGCTCTAATGAAGTTTTTTGTACAGCTCGACATGTTACATATGTGTACCAAGTTTCGTGAGTCTATTTTAAACGCACTGCAGGGGCTCAATTTTCTTAACTTTCTAGGGGGCGCTAGCGAGCCATTTTTGTGCGCCTATTCCCGAAACCCTTAAAATATGTACATTTTCACCAGACTTGATGCGACCGCCAAATTTGGTGAATTTTTGAATATATTAAGCCCCTCAAAAATCCAATTCATTTGACGGGAAAATAATAATAGAAAGAAAGAAAGAAAGAAAGAAAGAAAGAAAGAAACAATAATTCCTTCAGTTTCAATAGGGCCTTCGCCGCTGTCGGCGCTCGGGCCCTAATAACCTTGCCGTGTACCTCCAGGCCAATGTTTTGCCCCACCTCGCCTGCCTGTCTAAAGTCTTCCAAAAAGCACATGTACATTTTTACATATCAAAGAGCAGTTATGATAAATGTGCACAATCCAATCTGTTTGATGTGATGCATTGACATTATTGTTTGCATGTACTACATGGCAGGAAATCTTTTTTTTTAAAGTTAAATTCCTGTGACAATCCAGACTCTTAGAAATATCAAAGAGGCTGGACAAACTCCACTGGACACTCCCTGGATCCTTCTTGTCTCGCCTCCATAAGGACCTTGATGATCCTCAAGGACTTGGAGCCTACAACATACAGCACTAGGAGGAGAGGGATAGGAAAGGGCGAGAGGTCCAAGATGAGTCAAGGGAGGGGCAGTGGGCCAGATTCCAGTGAGAGGTAAATGATAATTTGCTTAGTGTATGAGAAATACAGCACTCTTGTTAGGTGAGCTTCACTGTCTTCACATAGATGTGACAAGATTAAAAATTGATTAGTGCAGACCTAAATGGTACATTTTAAAACCTTTTTAAAAGATAATTAATAGTCCTGAACATACTCTCTGGTTTGGCCCTTAATGCCTATTATCAAAACTGCACTGGAAAAAAGGCCACAAAAATTAATACAAGATATTTTTGCTTGTAATAAGCAAAAAAATCTGCCAATGGAACAAGTGAAAATTCTCTTGGTAAGATTTCTTGAAATAAGACATTATATTTAAGCCAAACAGATAAGAGTGATCTTGAAATTAGCTTGGAAAATGTATTTTTAGCTATTTTACTAGTATTGTGATGTTTTGTGTCTCATAATAAGCTTGGGATGCTCAAAAATAGTATTTTCCCCTCAAAAGTAGCATCTTCTTTTTGTCATCCTGTTTGTTTAAATTATATTTAACAAATTTTTAGTTATATAATTGTTACACTGTTCTAGATTTAAGTCCACCACCTAGAAGAAGAAGAAGATTTATTTATTTTAGGACAATGCACATTAATCAACATTTCTGTAAATGCACCAGTGTTAGCCAGTCGGCTAATTTTCAACTGTAGTCCTAGTTGCATGCATGTCTTTATGGTGGGAGGAAACCCACGCGAGCACGGGGAGAGCATGCAAACTCCACACAGAAAGGACTGGGACGACCTGGGTTTGATCCCAGAACCTTCTTGCTGTGAGGCAGAAGTGCTAACCACTGAACCACTGTGCTGCCTGTCGAAAAACTTCATTAGAGCCATACCCTAAACCCAACAGGAAGTCCGCCAATTTGAAATAAGATTAAAAACTGGCATTTTGAGACAAAATGTCTTGAAGTTAGCATTCCTGACTTGTATTAGGCAGTGCTCTTTTGCCATAATAAGCTGTAATTTACCATCCTGTCATCATCTCAAGTGTATTTACCTTAATGTAAGCTCTACAAAAGTAATACTGTTCTAGATTCAAGACATTCACCTACTAGATTCAAAACATTAACTACTTCTTATAAGACAGAAAAAATTAAAACTAGTCTTGCATTTAACCAACTTCTGTTTTATTTAAACAGCAAAAAGTCCCAGAGGACTGCATAAAAGGGAAACAGCATAATTTTCCTCAACATTTTGGCTCACAGTATTTATGGAATTGCAATATGAAAACATAGCAGAACATACCAAATTGTTACCATTAATTAACACCATTGTTAACACCATCATTAAGGATGCACCATACTGGACTTTTTACAGATATCCAATATGTTAATATTTTACAACTAACTGGACAATAACCGATAGCGCTATGTTAACTTTTATCCCAACCTAACTGCTTAGTCAATTTACTCTTTCACAGTAGATGTGCCTAAATTAGTGACTATATCTGCTGGACAATTAGTTGTTTAAACTCCATATTAACTTAAAAGTTAAAATAAATTTAAACTAAGCAGAATCTGCACTGATTTGTGCAAACAACACACAAAATATAACATCCCAGGATATCGGCATGTTGGCTAATATTATTGTGCACCCCAAATTAACACTGGGCTAACTTAGCCAAATTCCGACCAAGAATCAAAATCAGTGAACATGGACTGTAGTTCCCTTGGAGGGAGAGAGGAAGTGCTATCCTACCCCATATCTGACCACTGGTTTTATTGGCCAATAAAAGCTTTCCACTCAGCCATGATCTTCTTGTAAGACGACGTGAGATCTCTCTCATGGATTTTGTCTAAGAGGACCTCCGTCTGTATGACTGAAAGCAGAGTGGCTACACACTTTGGATAAGTCAGGTGTAGGGTATAATAGTAGGCCATAAGGTATAAAGCACTCTCGGTAAGCTTGTCTTTTGGAAAGGTGGTTATTGCCACATCTCCTACCACTAGGAGGCAGTTGGACGGACTGACTATCAGGACTGGACAGGAGAGAGGGCATTTCTTCAAGTAGGAATTGGGGTCTTCTGTTTCCTGTAACACATAACACAGACATCCTTCTGTCAAGATCATGCATTTTGGTCATTTGGAACCAAGAGTAGAGGGTTGTTTACAAACACATAACTTTACAAAGCAAAATTCTAACAAAAGTTAACAGTACTGAGAAAGCTCCATCTGAAAGTGCTGTTTTTAACTATCCCCAATGCATTTACTGTTTACACACGTCTAGCCTTCCAAAAGAACTAAAAACCAAGGCTAGGCTAGTCTTGCTTGGTTATCATTAGGGTGATAAAACCTGCTACCATGTAATGCACCCATTTTTGTACATACTGTGACATAGCAAAAACATCACCCAGTGAAAATCCTCTTTCTAAAAACAAATGTTTTAGGTGTCTTTGAAGGCTTAGAACATATAGTATGTGAATAGGAAGTACATTGGGAGTCGTCAGGGGCAGCACCTTCAGTTATCATTTTTTCCGATACTGCAGTCAAAATGATCCTGCAACATTTTACACAGCTCACCTCGAGGATATGCACCAGAGCCTCACTCGCATCTCGTACCCTCCTTGGAGGAGCAGACGTGGAGGGGAACAGTGATGGCAGCACACGTAGGATCTCAAGAGCCTGTTCAGCTGTACAGGAAAAGATTTATTACTTAAATACTTTGACAAAGTGCACAAGGTCAAATCTAATCAAAAAGATATAAAACAGACACACTGCTTTAAAAAAAAAAAAAAAAAAAAAAAAAACATTCAGTAAATTAACCTAAACCACCCTAAACCCTATTCACTAATAACACCAAAACAGCATTTCTTACCTTTGTCGATTCCCATTGGGGGTTTCAGCACCTTTTTCCATACACCAAAAAACTGCACCTTCTGGCAGAAGTCATGCCATCTTCCCTTCAGTTCATCGATGAAGTTGGAATTATCCTTATCCAAAATGCATTGAAGCTCCTCCATCACCTATGAAATATCCAATATACCAATACAGACATTTGAATATATCATTTAAGAGAAAATTGGTATTTTAAACATTGTGTGTGATACCATGGTTTTAATCATGCACAGTCAATAATGACTTACATGTCCAACATCCTTGAAACAAGGATATGTTTCTAGAACCTTCTCGTGTCTGTCCTCCTAGTATTTGAATCAATGAATGCTCTTCTGGCTACAAATTCCAAATCCAAGAGATGAGAGACATCCTGGTGGTTTGGATTTTTTCTTTTATACAAAGTTTGTAGGGTCTTGTAGTGCTTGGCCAAGGTTGCTGGACTGTAGGTGTCTGGACTGTCAACATCTGCAGACTTGTTAGCTGTAAGACACAAAAACACATAATATGCCTCAGTTTAAAAAAAATTCATCTCCATCCATCCATCCATCTTCGTCCGCTTATCCGGTGTCGGGTCGCGGGGGGAGCAGCTCCAGCAGGGGACCCCAAACTTCCCTTTCCCGAGCAACATTAACCAGCTCCGACTGGGGGATCCCGAGGCGTTCCCAGGCCAGGTTGGAGATATAATCCCTCCACCTAGTCCTGGGTCTTCCCCGAGGCCTCCTCCCAGCTGGACGTGCCTGGAACACCTCCCTAGGGAGGCGCCCAGGGGGCATCCTTACCAGATGCCCGAACCACCTCAACTGGCTCCTTTCGACGCAAAGGAGCAGCGGCTCTACTCCGAGCTCCTCACGGATGACTGAGCTTCTCACCCTATCTCTAAGGGAGACGCCAGCCACCCTCCTGAGGAAACCCATTTCGGCCGCTTGTACCCTGGATCTCGTTCTTTCGGTCATGACCCAGCCTTCATGACCATAGGTGAGGGTAGGAACGAAAACTGACCGGTAGATCGAGAGCTTTGCCTTCTGGCTCAGCTCTCTTTTCGTCACAACGGTGCGATAGATTGAATGCAATACCGCACCCGCTGCGCCGATTCTCCGACCAATCTCCCGCTCCATTGTCCCCTCACTCGCGAACAAAACCCCAAGGTACTTGAACTCCTTCACTTGGGGTAAGGACTCATTCCCTACCTGGAGAAGGCATTCCATCGGTTTCCTGCTGAGAACCATGGCCTCCGATTTAGAGGTGCTGATCCTCATCCCAACCGCTTCACACTCGGTTGCGAACCGATCCAGTGAGTGCTGAAGGTCGCAGGCCGATGATGCCATCAGGACCACATCATCTGCAAAGAGCAGCGATGAGATCCCCAGCCCACCAAACTGCAACCCCTCCCCACCCGACTACGCCTCGATATCCTGTCCATAAATATTACAAACAGGATTGGTGACAAAGCGCAGCCCTGGCGGAGGCCAACCCTCACCTGAAACGAGTCCGACTTACTACCGAGAACCCGGACACAGCTCTCACTTTGGTCATACAGAGATTGGATGGCCCTGAGTAGAGACCCCCTCACCCCATACTCCCGCAGCACCTCCCACAGTATCTCCCGGGGGACCCGGTCATACGCCTTCTCCAAATCCACAAAACACATGTAGACCGGTTGGGCATACTCCCAGGCTCCCTCCAGGATCCTTGCGAGAGTGAAGAGCTGGTCCGTTGTTCCACGACCAGGACGGAATCCGCATTGTTCCTCCTCAACCCGAGGTTCGACTAAAATTCATCTCGTCATTTTTAAAAAATTTCAAAAAACTGCTATGAATATCATACATTAATATTAGATTAAACTTTCATGGAATTAAATCTTTTAACAAATATAAGCCGTGATCCTAACTACCAAATACCTATTCATTTAAAAAAAAAAAGCAATCACATACAATTGCATGTAGGCACACAAGTACACCCCTAAAAAGATGCACACACCCCCATTACACACAGTCATGAGGCAGTTGGACAAACTTACCATCAGGACTGGAGAGGGCAGATGGTGCTTCTTCAGGTAGGCTTTGGGATCTTCTTTTTCCTTCAACACATAACAGACATACTTCTGATAGGATAATGTACTTTAAGGATCATTTTGGTATTTTGGAAGCAAAAATTACATTCAATTAAAAAGAGCAAAAATGCCACTAATGAGAAAATTATTTGATATACTGGAGAGGTTATAGAAAGTATTGTTGCACAGTAGAGTAGTAAAAAATTGATAATAAAACAGTACAAATGTAGTGTAAATATCTATCCCCTGATGTTGATTTTAAAGCCTTTTACTTCTATCATGTCAGGACCGCCATCTTGACCAATAAAGTGGGTTTATTAGTTTATCTAAAATATAAATACCTCACAAGGGCAAATATGTAAATGAAAAGTTGAAACTCACCTTCTAACTCACTTTCTTTAATGTCTGAGCCTGGGCTGCCACTTCCTTCTGTGGACCAATCTAGAATGATTGTTGAGTCACTTGAATCCATTTCATCTGTGTCTGTTGGCTGCTCAAGACAGCGCCTCTTTGTAGAGCTGCAAAGATTAGCCAGTTAATCAATTAGTTGTCAACTACTAAATCAATCCATCTGATTGATAATTTTGATAGATTTTTCTTTTCTTCCTTGTTTTTTTTTCATGTCCAAATATGATTTAAGCTTCTCAAATGTGAATATTTTCTAGCTTCTTTAGTCCCCTATGACAGTGAAATTAATATATTTAGGTTGTGGACCAAACAAGGCTTTTGAGGACATCACCTTGGACTTTATATTGACCAAACAACGGATCAATTAAATTAATCTTGAAAATGATTAACAGATGAATCTTTAATGAAAACAGTTATTAGTTACAGCTCACCTCATTGAATGTCTCCCACCTGGAGTTCTTTTTTGAGGGGATCTCACATTTTGCAATCTTTTGTATAGCTGTGTGTACACAGTGACCTGCGCAAGACATTTAATCATTTTTTCAAATCGCTACTAAAAATGTCCAACATGAAAAAGTCATCAACTGGATGAATTTCACTTACCCATGTATGGAGGCCTTGGTCCTGCAGCATGGGGTAGTACAGTACTATTCTCTTTGCCATTGCTGTAATTTCTGGCTTTGATGGGTATCTGTGGGATTCTCCATCCCCCTTTGCCCTCAGGATTGCAATCATACTGGTCATGGTGTTTCGAATGAGCCGGCCTTTGAGCTCCTTTGACATCTGGCAGTTGCGCTGTTCGCCTCTCTTTGACAACTCAAAGTATTGTTGTCGGACTTGCTCAAGTTCTGTGTCGGTGTGCAGTACATATTCTGCAAAGGATAACTGCACAACCTTTTCAGGGGTTTTGTACTTTGCAGGACTTGCGTTCACAGGAGTGGATGTCTGTCGCATTGGTGATGCATTAAAGGAGGAACTGCCCGATAATTTTGAATGTTCTTGGCCAGACTCCTGTAAAATAAAAGATAATGAACTACTGCAAAAAGCTAAATTTTTGTTTTTTGTGACAACACAAAATGCAATGTAGCATTGACAGCTCTGCACGCAATATTCCATTTCAGTGGTGAAATCGCTTACATCAACTAACTGAACACCTAACAATTAATCTAAACTGAATTGAACACACATGTAGACTACCATGCCTGTTCCAAAAACTCTGTGCTGTTGTTATTGTAACTCAATGTGCTGCTGCCAACTTAAGGTGGTTAGTTTAGGCCAATTTACTGAGAAACTGACCTCCTCCGATGCACCATGACAGGCACGCCAGACCGCTTTTCTCCGTAAAAAGTTCTCTGGGCCTGGGAAAAGTTCCCGCGAGTCTTCACGAGACAGGGTGCTCATCATTGTCTCTGTGATGTTTGCAGCTATGAAAACATTAGAAGACAAACATAGCAAGATGAAACAGTGCCCTAGAAATGAAACTTCATGAGACTATTAAGCCGGCTACACACTGGCTGCGTTGCGTGAGCATGGCGTTTCTGTTGTGTGGATTTTTGTCTTTACACACCAGAAACCTGTCTGACGCGGTATGTATGCATGTTTCCCATAAATTTACTGCACTCAAGCAGTAGTATACTTCATGTTAAACATAAATATATACTGATCTGATTACAGCAAAGACAACTTTGTCAGTATTGACGGCAGAATAGGCTACAGGATATTTCATTGACAGGTGCAATATTTGAAAAACTTTTTTTTTTTGTTTAATTACATTTTTATCGGCATTTATGTCAAAACCTAGAGTTGATGTTGATGTTTGAAGGTCTCTAGGTTTTGGTATAAATGCAGATATAAATGTAATAAAAAAATAAATAATGATTTTCAAATATTGCACCTGTCAATTCAAAACGAAATATTCTGTAGCCTATTTTTCCGTCAATACTGCTGACATTGTTTTTGCTGTAATCAAATCAGTATATATTTATGTTTAACATGGAATTTCATTTTATCAATGGGAAACATACATGTGCCCAGACAAGGCTAGCAGCAATG
This sequence comes from Perca flavescens, assembly GCF_004354835.1. Lineage (NCBI taxonomy): Eukaryota > Metazoa > Chordata > Actinopteri > Perciformes > Percidae > Perca > Perca flavescens. The sequence goes on from NC_041337.1 coordinate 3,033,550, forward strand.
CATCAGACAGGTTTCTGGTGTGTAAAGACATCGAAAAATCCAGCCGCCACGCCACGCTCACACCACACAGCCAGTGTGTAGCCAGTCTTAGAAATTGACATTTCATTCAAATTAGGTAGCTAGTGATAACCAGCTTAGTATAGAAATGTAGATACCTCATTGGCTGCTGTTGTATGTCATATAGACGTTACTAGTATAACTAGAGCTGCCACCAACTAAGAATTGTTCTAGTGACCAACTAGCTAGTCTTCACAGTTTATGAATTTAGCGGGAACAAAATGGTGCGAGTAACGGCGAAATTCACTTAGCTTTTGGTCTGAACACAACATAATATACATTATCCCCAAAGCGCAATTCAGTTCCTACAGTTCACCGACCACACATAACACTTCACTCAACAGGTGACCGAAGGAGCGTGATGTGACAAATGGGAGAGTTTGAGGCCCACAATGCTACTGTAGCGGGTCAAATTAGCTTCATTTTCTTTAGCTTCAATTAGGCCTCTGCATTAGTACGTTCATATATGATAAAGAATAATATTTGCATACATTACCCCTTAAAATCGACACTGTGACATCATCCAATTCTTCCATGCTGTTAGCTAGCTGACTTAGCTAGCTAGCTAGTTAGTTAGCTCCGCTAACGTTAGTTCGCTGTCTCTGTTCGGCTGCAACGATACACAATAAACACCGAAAACACACTGAAATGTCAATAATATTAAAAAGGTGTGCGATGTGAACTTAAAAGAATGAGCACTGGATACAGCGCTTTAATTTACTTGCAATGAAACACGTCAGTCAGTCCTAGTTCAAATCCAAGTCGGTCCCATATAATGTTAGTTTACGCCCACATTCTCATTTGCAGCACCAAGCTGGCGGGTGTAACCATAGTAACAAGTTTTTACGGCAGTCTTGCTCTACCTACCTGTGACCGTCTGTGACCAGTTTGCTGCGGTTTACCGTCCTCTTGCCTGTGACATCTTCCAACATGATTTGGCGTTGCTTCATATGCTACATATTTGTGGCATTGACTCTGAAACAACTTTTGAGTCACATTAACACCATGCACAGTCGCAGCCCTGACTTTCGCGTCGTGTGCGGGATTGATGGCTGTCCAAGTGAGTACAGGGTGTATAACTCCTTCTACTATCACGTGAAGCGGACACACGCGCATCATCTTCTCCAAGTTGAAGCGGCGGAGGAGGAAGGACCGACTCGCCACGGTTTACCTGGAGCAGGTGAAAGGACAGCCGCAAACGACCAAACCAATGCAAGCCCTGTGGCTGAAGCAGAGGGCTCAAGCATTGTTTTCATTATATACCGTTGGTGAAAAGTTTGGAGCAGCTGCTATCACATCCAAGAACAATTGCAATGATTGATGAGATGCCACAGACATGCAAGGATGGATTTTTTCATGATTTCATTGATGGAGATATTTTTAAGTCTCACCCACTGTTTTTGAAATTTCCCACAGCATTGCAGTTGATTTTATATACAGATGAAATTGAGCTATGCAATCCTCTTGGATCTCGGGCAAACAAAAACAAATTGTTATTGATTTATTACACCTTGGCTAACATCAACCCAAAATACAGATCAAGTACTTGCTTCCATTCGTCTGCTTGCCATGGTAAAATCAAAAGATCTTTCCCATTGTGGTATTGATGAGATATTTAAGAGGATTAACCGTGACTTAACTGAGCTGTGTGATGGTGTCCAGGTTGTCACTGCAAATGGTGAGAGGACAATTTATGTAGCACTTATGTCTGTGTGCGGAGACACTCTAGCTCAGCATGAAGTGGCTGGATTTAAGATAGGTGTGGGATTTGCCTACAGTAAATGCAGGCACTGCGAATGCAACTTTAAAGACATGCAGGAGCAATTTAATGAAGATTTGTTTTTTAAAAGGACAATGGCAAGTCATAACAGGCAATGTAAAGACATTAAAAAGGCAAATACTGACTTTCTGAAAGACAATCTAAAAATGACATATGGCATAAATAGGAGAAGCAAATTAACAGAATTTCCTCACTTTGATATAATCAATCAAACCCCACAGGACATCGTGCATGTCATTCTTGAAGGTGTTGCCCCATATGAAATCAAATGTGTTTTAAAGCATCTCGTCCTTTCAGGGCATATGGACTTAGACGCATTCAACAGTGCAATTATTTGTTTCCCTTATTCTCCTGTGGATGCAAGGGATAAGCCTTGTCCCATATCTGTCAATACACTGTCATCAAATGACAATAAATTGAAACAATCAGCTGGGCAGATGCTGGTTTTTGAAAAGAAAATTCTGTTTTCACCTATTATTGCTCTGTCAACTCTTTCAAGGCTGAAGCTTTTAATGGAGCAACATTTAAAACATTTCAAACAACTGTTTCCAGGTGCAAATATTATACCTAAACAGCATTACTTGCTGCATCTTCCTTCTCAGATTAAGGCACTTGGTCCTACAGTGAGGCATATGTGTATGCGCTTTCAGTCAAAGCATTGCTTTTTTAAGCAGTGGGCTTTGAAAAGTGGTTTTAAAAATATCTGTAAGTCTCTTGTGAAGCACAACCAACTTTATGAATGTAGAATAAGAAACATCCAATTTGTTCAAGTGAAGTTGACATGGGCCCAGCCTCTGAGGTGAAAAATGTTCTCTATGTAGAAGGAAAAGATTAAAGACTTTTTAGGAATAGAGGACAGTGAACATATAGTTTCGGTACAGTGGATTATGCAACATGGAAATAAGCATACATGTGGAAAATCTTTGGTTATTTCTAATGTCATCAATGATACTCCAGAGTTTGCACTTGTGAAAAACATTTATATTTTAAATGCGTCAATGTATTGTTTTGAATGCCAACCTCTCTCTACAGTTGGGTGGAATGATAATTATTAAGCTTACGAGGTAGAAGTTCCCAACCTAGCTCAAGCCAATATTTTTATGGATGCTGAAAAGCTTGTTGATTATACACCATACTACTATGTAAACTTCTATAATAGCAAGTACATTCCACTGAAGTATGATCTCACAGACATCATCAAACATCATTCTTGAGTCTGTATTGAGTGTGGGTATTTGGGCAGAATTTTTTTTTTAACCCTTGTGTTGTCTTCACCGTTGTCCATGAACTTGTCAACTGGTCAAAATTGAACAATGCGTTTTTGTTTTAACTTTTATGAAGCCTTTTCATGCTTTTGCCGCTTATTAAAACATTTTTGTCCCTCTTTTCAACACTTTTGTTTTTAATTAATGGTCAATAAACCTAATAAAATGACATTATAACTGAGTTTGAAAAAAAGCAGATATGAATATTTTGACTAATAGAATAGTTAAAATCATATGTTGAGTGAATCCTAGACTGGTTTTTGTTAAAGTTTGGTCAGGATGCTGTTTTGAAACCATTTAAAAACAAATTTCAAATGTCATGAACTTATATAAAACAACCAAAATTCAATGGAAGTAATCATTAATCTTACCTGCGAAGAACATGGATGTATGAATGTTTATGTTGTATGTGTTCCATACAACGTACATGCATCCAAGTTATTTTGAGAAAATTTGGTTGTTAAGAAACCCTACTGTGGTGCAGTATGTGCAGAGTGCCACAGAAAAGAAAAGGAAGCATAATTCCAGCTTTTGCCTCCGTCTTTTTTTACATATCGCATGGACATGGTTTGATGGAAATGTAAGAAAAATAGCCACACTGTACTGTGCATTGTGAGTTGTTGCGCACGTTGACCTGCAGTTTTCAATAAAGCAGTTTTGTTGTCTCAATTCAAGTTAAGTCTATTTCTTGAAACAAGACAATTCATCTTTTACAAATAACACAGCAGTTTAAAAACCTTATGACATGTCAAAAAAGCTTGTTTCATCTGAGATATGTCTCAAAACAAGAAGTTTTCAAGACAGTTTCACTTAACAAGATAGTCAAGATGCACTGTCTAACAACAAGCTACTTTGTTTCACTTAAATCTTGCTCTTTAGGTGATTTTGTCTTATATTAAGTGTGATAAGATATTTTGACTAGAAATTAGAAAAATATACTTGGCAAGATTTTGAGTTTTTGCAGTGTGAGTCTAGGCTCTTCCTAAAAAGATGTTGATCTGGTTGTTGTAGGTTATTCCCCCTTACATAACTGGCCTGGAAACAAATCTGGAGAAGAGATTCCATAATCTCGACATCTTTGGAGCCTTCCATGTCTTGGGGCCACAATCAGCTGCTAACAGACGATACAATGAACATCTCTCATCTGCAGACTCTTTCCAGGAAATGTTGCCCTCAACATGAGAAGGAAGTCATTCAGGAGTGTTTCTCATTCAATAACCATGTCCTTACTGGGATATTCAAGGTGAGTGAATTGACCTGACTGACACACACACACACACACACACACACACACACACACACACAGCTGTCCATCGTGTTTGATGATGACCCTTCTCCAGGGATGGGAGTGGAAGGGGGATGGGTTCAGCGACCTTGCCGCTGGTGCCACTTTTTGTGGGTGCTGAGTCCGATCCTTGAGCCGTACACTCATCCGCAGATAGAGCACGGGAAACCAGATGCCAGGGGGGTACCAGCCGCCCGCTGGTGTCTCTTGATGCGCCTCTCAGATCGTCGATCTTAGTTGGTTTGGTGTATTTGAGAGACTGCAGTGGCAAAGGTGACCTGCCAGGCTGATCTGTCGAGTACCAGAGATTCAAGCTGCATGAGGGGGATGTTTGTTCGCTTTAGGAGGTCCCTGTTGTAGTCCTTAAAGCGCTGCTTTGGCCCTCCCCTTTGCGCCCATTAGTTGACTGTAGAGGACTTGGAGAGGCAGGCGCTGTTCAGGCATGCGTATGGTGTGCCCTATACAGCGCAGATGTTTTTTGGCTTCAGCTGCTTCCATACAGATTGAGTCAGTGTTGCTGAGTATATCTGTATGGGGGATTCAATTAGGGTTGGGCGATGTCCCCTAAATTGGAAGTTGACGATGTACAGTAAAACATCGTGATGGACGATGATATTGTCGTCGGGGTCGGTAGCTTTACATAAATGGTAAATGGTGCCCTGCTGGTAGGTTTTACAACTTGACCTACTTTCACTTAAGTACGGTGCAGTAAAGTCAATCAGATGTCCTGATCTGCGTAGCGACAGTACAGTGGGACGTTTGCCTTCAACAGAGCGACAGTAATAACCTAACATACCATCATTACTGAGATTAAACTACATTCACGGATATGTTTGCACTGAATAACGCATTCAATAAACAGAAACATAACTCTTGCGGCGCACATGAACAGATGCGCAATATCAGCTCACACATAAAATAGCACCCTCGTGAATTAGCCTACTGTTGCTAACGTACATTCATAAATCCTGCATGACATCGTCCTGTACCTACAGGACCTCAGACTTACTTATTGATGCACGCACAGAGTAGTGTCGACAAACTTAATCCAATGAGGGGAGAAAGGAAAGCCTGATAGCGTTCCACTTTTAACGCTTTTTTCTCTCTCACTCGAGACCGCTGCATCCAACGTTACTAGAAGGTAGAGCAAGCTACAACTGACAGGGAGAGAGAGAGAATGTATCACTACAGCCAATCCAGTCTGCTCAAAGCGATGGTCTTTTTCACAAATAGGTTGCACGTAAAGGGGGGGAAAAGTAGCTTCCACTTAAGGAGCCCTATGTCCTGTCTTTGTGTCTTTGCTAGTTTAAGACCGACGCACTTGTCAATTTCCCGTCCAGCGCCCGCAACTAGGATTAGTGTGTTTGACGGGGGGACGGGACGGGACATCACGATGGTTGCTCTCCATCGTGATGTCGGCACAACCCTAGATTCGATCTTCCCAGGACAAACTGAGGATCTTCTGTAGGCAGCATATATGGAAGGCCTCTAGGTTGATGATGTGCTGGCGGTATGGGGTCCAGGACTCTGCCCCATAAAGCAGAGTGGAGAGACATACCGCGATGTAAACAGCGACCTTTGTACTAACCTTCAGGTTACGGTTTTCAAAAATCCTGATGACTGACTCCACAAAGTGACCTGGTTTTTTGAATGTTGACCTGTAGACCAAAGGATTGGTACAGACTGGCTATTGTGTTAAGGGCATGCTGCATAGAGTCCGGGCTGTGAGCTAAGATGGCACAGTCATCAGCATACTGACGCTCACAGATTTTACGGGTCTTTTTCTTTGTGCGGACCTGGAGCCGACGGATGTTGAAAAGGCTTCTGTCAAGTCGGTATTCCACATGGACACTGTCTTCATGTCCCATGATATTGTGGAAGAGGCAGGTGATGGCAGAGAGGAGGATGTTAAAGAGCAACGGAGCCAAGGCACAGCCTTGCTTCACCCCAACGTTTACCTCAAACGTTTTCCGGAAGCCACACTTCGTTTTCCGGAAGCCAACCAATCTGGCAACCAATCTGCTGAGCATGATCTTGGCACACACCCTTATCTTTCAAGAACAAGAACCAGGAGGAGCTCTTGAGTTTACTGGCAAGTGAGTTTGACGAGTGGGCCAACCTCTACCCCTGCCTGAAGCTTTTCCTTTGTAAACTGCGAATGGGATATTTCTCAACAATGAACGGTAATAGCAATACATGGAAATTCACAATGTCTTTATATTGGTGCATTTTGAATTGATAATAATTAGCATTTTGCTTTATCTTCAGGTGAAAACGGACCTCAGGAGCCAACTTCAAGGAGAACACCTGGCAGCTTGCCTGAGGATCTCCATCAATGCACCCTGTCCTGAGGCCTTCCTTTATGATAGGGCATTAGAATCTTTTTTTAGCAAGCCCAGCAGACTTTGCAGCAAGTAGGCTGTAGGGTGTGAAATTTGTATAGCGTGTCAATTTTCACCTGAATCGAATATATTTGCATAGTCCGCAAACAACACTAACTTCAATAACTTGGAAACATTGCATATATCATGGATATACAAAATAAACAGTTTTGGGCCTTACACTGACCCCTGGGGGACGCCACAAGCAATGTCCAAACATACTGAGCTGCAGTTGCCCAACTTCACAAACTCTTAACATAACTCTTAAGCCAGTTTAAAACTCTCCCCCTGATACCATACCTTTTCTAGTTATTATATGTCATGGTTGATCGTATCAAAAGCTTTTTTGAGATCAACGAATACCCCCAATGCCTTGAGAAATATTGAGCTGGGATTTCTCGTGTCCAAATGTTCAGCAGAAGTCCCAGGATCAGGGATTTTTCCTGCTAGGTCAGGTCCAACATTTACAAAGAATTAATTAAAGCCGTTAGCCACATCCTCCTCATTATAATTTCCATTATCCTCATCAATAAAATATGTATGCAGGAAAATCTATTTGTTTAGCACTATTTCTGATAATTCTGTTCCCTATATTCCATATTTATTTGGTATTGTTTTCATTATTTTCTTATAATACTCTTACATGTCCTAATGAGTTAAACTATTTTTACATTTTTATATATTTAATTCCTTCTTCTTTATTTCTTTGTCTAATGAAATCTCTATAGAATGTATTTTTCTCTTTGCATGCATTCTGTATCCCCTTTGTCAGCCAGCTGAGCGTTCTCCTTTTTCAGTTTGGCACAGGTGTAACAGTCATCACTTAATCTTAAAGTTGCAATGCGAGGTTAACGTTCACTCATTAAATAACTGAAATAATTGCCAAATGTGCGGGAGCCACTTTCTTCTCAACTACTCCGTATCCATGCTAAACCAGAAGTCCCTGTCCATCCATCCATCCATCCATCTTCGTCCGCTTATCCGGTTGCGGGGGGAGCAGCTCCAGCAGGGGACCCCAAACTTCCCTTTCCCGAGCAACATTAACCAGCTCCGACTGGAGGAACCCGAGGCGTTCCCAGGCCAGGTTGGAGATATAATCCCTCCACCTAGTCCTCCTCCCAGCTGGACGTGCCTGGAACACCTCCCTAGGGAGGCGCCCAGGGGGCATCCTTACCAGATGCCAAACCACCTCAACTGGCTCCTTTCGACGCGAAGTAGCAACGGCTCTACTCCGAGCTCCTCACGGATGACTGAGCTTCTCACCCTATCTCTAAGGGAGACGCCAGCCACCCTCCTGAGGAAACCCATTTCAGCCGCTTGTACCCTGAATCTCGTTCTTTCGGTCATGACCCAGCCTTCATGACCATAGGTGAGGGTAGGAACGAAAACTGACCGGTAGATCGAGAGCTTTGCCTTCTGGCTCAGCTCTCTTTTTGTCACAACGGTGCAATAGATTGAATGTAATACCGCACCCGCTGCACCGATTCTCCGACCAATCTCCCGCTCCATTGTCCACTCACTCGCGAACAAAACCCCAAGGTACTTGAACTCCTTCACTTGGGGTAAGGACTCATTCCCTACCTGGAGTAGGCACTCCATCGGTTTCCTGCTGAGAACCATGGCCTCAGATTTAGAGGTGCTGATTCTCATCCCAACTGCTTCACTCTCGGCTGCGAACCGATCCAGTGAGTGCTGAAGATTGCAGGCCGATGATGCCATCAGGACCACATCATCTGCAAAAAGCAGCGATGAGATCCCCAGCCCACCAAACCGCAACCCCTCCCCACCCCGACTACGCCTCAATATCCTGTCCATAAATGTTACAAACAGGATTGGTGACAAAGCGCAGCCCTGGCGGAGGCCAACCCTCACCTGAAACGAGTCCGACTTACTGCAGAGAACCCGGACACAGCTCTCACTTTGGTCGTACAGAGATTGGATGGCCCTGAGAAGAGACCCCCTCACCCCATACTCCCGCAGCACCTCCCACCCAGGTCTGCCACTCCTTTGGCACTGTCCCAGACATCCACGCAATGTTGAAGAGGCATGTCAACCAGGACAGCCCCTCCACACCCAGAGCCTTGAGCATTTCTGGACGGATCTCATCAATCCCTGGGGCTTTGCCACTGTGGAGTTGTTTGACTACATCAGTGACTTCCACCTGGGAAATTGACAATGATCCCCCATCATCCTCCAGCTCTGCCTCTAACATAGAGGGCGTATTAGTCGGATTCAGGAGTTCCTCAAAGTGCTCCTTCCACCGCCCTATTACCTCCTCAGTTGAGGTCAACAGTGTCCCATCCTTACTGTACACAGCTTGGATGGTTCCCCGCTTCCACCTCCTGAGGTGGCGAACAGTTTTCCAGAAGCACCTTGGTGCCGACCGAAAGTCCTTCTCCATGTCTTCTCCAAACTTCTCCCACACCCGCTGCTTTGCCTCTTTCACGGCAGAGGCTGCAGCCCTTCGGTACCCTGCAACCGCCTCCGGAGTCCTCTGGGATAACATATCCCGGAAAGACTCCTTCTTCCGTCGGACGGCTTCCCTGACCACCGGTGTCCACCACGGTGTTTGTGGGTTACCACCCCTTGAGGCACCTAAGACCCTAAGACCACAGGTCCTCGCCGCAGCTTCAGCAAGGGAAACTTTGAACATTTTCAACAGATTCAACAGAAGTCCCTGTGTTATTTTCAATGTTATTGGTAAATATGTTATCAATTGGGGTGGCACAGGGTTGGATGTACAAAGGGGCAAGGAGGGGCAGCTGACCCCCGACTGTAGGGCCTTGCATCCCCAGCTGCCCCCCTAACTTTCGTGTTCAAGAAACTGTGCTTGTAAAAACCAACTGCCACTATGTCCACAAGCTTCTTAAAACACTGAAACAAACAATTAATTTATATTAATAATTAATAATAACTGTAGATGTAATCTTAGCCCCCTGCCCCTCAAATACTTAGCTACGTCCCTGCATCAAACGCTCAGAGCGGCGTTCACACACAGCGAGTCTGCCGCAGTGTGGTGGCCCTGCATCCCTGCAAAGACTGGAGCGACTGAGCTGCCCCCGAGCCTCTGAAGGTGAAGTCAGTTTCCCCAGGTGAAGTTTAAACACACGTTTACTTTAACGGTAAATTTGTAATAAATGTAATGTATGCTAAAGGCGAGTCAGTATCAACAACAGCGCCCAAAGTCAAATCACCCCCTCGTGACTTGTAAGAGCATTCTGCCCTTTGATTAGTTTTGATTTTAGTAAAGACAAGAACAGGCTGCACCCCCAGCCAAAAGAAAGCGACCCAAGGCGAGCCACACGCCCAATCCGCAATGCCGACCTGTCCCGTGGCAGCAAGGACCCCAAACAACACACTAAATCGCCACTGCCAAAACACCTGCACATGAAACATCCGAAAGAATACGAGCCGTGCATGAAGGAGTCCACATACAGCAGCCAAAACACAGCAACCCCAGGTACGGCAAAGAAAGGACAGTCACAGCTAAAAACTTGTTAACCAGACAGCCTCTCCTGGCCTGTCAGCGTCTCCCTACAGTGGGAGCGGAGCAACTGCTGCTCGTTAGCTAACGTTAGCTTTCTAATTTCACCCACCCAACATGCCTTCATCATACACTGGTTGGCGAAAAATTTGCCAAACTAAATTGTTACTCATCTGGCGATAGTGATGTGCTTTCCTACGATGTGAAAAGAGCATGTGAATTAGGGTGACCAGACGTCCTGGTTTGACCGGGACGGTCCCGATTTTAAGTTGCTTGTCCCGAGTCCCGACAAAAGCCTGTCGGGACGCTAAATTGTCCACCAACCACTATGTAAAAATAAATAATAAAATAAGTGAAACGGTAGTAAAAAGGAACACTACGGCAGAGTAGGTAGGTACAGTGGCATGTAGAGCCAGAGGTGTATTCTGGAGAGCGTCAGGGTGGTTTCCGGGCCTTGTTGATAAGGCTAGTGGCGGAGGGGAAAAAACGGTTTATGTGGTGTGTGGTTTTGGTCCTGATGGACCTCAGCCTCCTGCCAGAGGGGAGTGGCTCAAAGAGTTTGTGCCCTTGGTGGTAGGGGTCAGCCACAATCTTTCCAGCATGCTTCAGAGTCCAGAGTCCTGAAGTGTCCGATTTCCATCAATGCCATGTCAGACCTTGACCTCTCAAATGAACTGAACACTTTCTATAATCGTTTTAATACTTGTGACTTTAGTGAGGAGTTGTTTTTAATCTTTAATAACCCTGGGCAGAGCAATGTCCAGGTTGACAGAAATAAGGTCCTGACACTCTTCAGAGGTATTAAGGAAAGGAAAAGTCCCGGCACTGACTCACGTCCCTTATTATGAAGACGTTAGAGAAGATCGTGAAGGATGAACTTTTGAACTCTGTACAGGATCTACTAGACCTGCTTCAATTCGCCTACAGACCAAAACAGGAAGTGGAAGATGCAGCATGTACTCTTTTTAACTTGATCTATAATACCCATCTTGAGGGTGCAAAGAGCTTTGTGCGGCTGCTTTTTATTGATTTTTCTTCAGCCTTTAATTGCATTCAACCACATATTTTGGCATGGATCTTAAAGAATACTTTTAATATTGATCCTAGTCTTATCTGTTGGCTGATGAACTTTTTAACCGACAGGTCTCAATGCGTGAGAGTGAATAGTATCTTATCCGATGTTCTCTTTTCCTCCACTGGCTCCCCCCAGGCCTGCGTCCTCTCAACGATCTTATTTATTTTATATACAAATGCAAGCCAGCGCGCCAGGCGTCATATCATTAAGTTCTCTGACGATTCAGTAATGACGCACAACGACCCTGAGTATGGGGCTAGAAGTAGTGAAGCAATACAAATACCTTATTGCTTTGAAGTAGTGAAACAATACAAATACCTCGGTATTATAATAGAGGACAAACTCACCTTCGAGCCTCAAGTTGACGCTGTCTGTAAAAAAAAAAATCTCATCAGCGCATGTTTTTTTATCGTAAACTTCGCAATTTTAATGTTGATAAGAACTTTATGAGGATGTTTTATTGTTTTATTGAAACTATTCTTTCTTTTGCCTTTTTCTGAGCTGGTTTGGATCACTCACTCTCAAAAACAGGCTGCAATACATAACTAAAGTGTGTGGCAAAAACCTGGCTGATATAAGCCCCCGAACAGCTACTTTATGTTGTTGCCGTCTGGCCGCAGATTCTCTCTGCCTAAATGCAGGACAAACAGACACAAAAACTTCTTTTGTTCCTGCTGCTATAGGCTTTGTTAATAATTCAATGTGAGATGTGGACTTCTGTGTAGTATGTATTTATTTGTGTCCTCTATTGATAGTGTCTGTTGTTTGTATGGCTTATGTGTTGTTTATGTTGCATTCTATTGCTGCACAACGAATTGTCCCTCGGGGATAATAAAGACTCCTTGACCTTGGTGGCGTATAGGTCCTGGAGCAGCGGCAGATTGCAGCCAATCACCTTCTCTGCAGACTGAATGACACGCTGCAGTCTGCCTTTGTCCTTGGTAGTGGCAGCAGTGTACCAGATGGTGATGGAGGATTTGAGGATGGACTCGATGATGTCTGTGTAGAAGTGCACCATCATTGTCTTTGGCAGGTTGAATTTCTTCAGCTGCCGCAGGAAGTACATCCTCTGTTGTGCTTTCTTGATGAGGGAGTTGATGTTCAGCTCCCACTTGAGATCCTGGAAGATGGTAGTTCCCAGGAAGCAGAAAGACTCCACAGTGTCAATTGTGTGAGTCACAGAAGGTCATGGGGGCAAGCGGGGCTGAGTTCTTCCTGAAGTCCACAACCATCTCCATTGTCTTTAGAGCATTGAGCTCTAGGTTGTTTTGGTTGCACCAGGTCACCAGGTGGTTAGCCTCCCACCTGTAGGCTGACTCATCACGATCAGAGATGAGTCCGATGAGGGAGGTGTTGTCCACGAACTTCAGAAGCTTGACGGACTGGTGACTGGAGGTGCAACTGTCGGTGTACAGGGAGAAGAGCAGAGGAGAAAGAACCCAGCTCTAGGGGGATCCGGTGCTGATGGTCTGTGAGTTGGAGACGTGTTCACATGCTTCTTCCTCTCAGAGAGGAAGTCAGTGATCAGGCACAGTGGAGTCAGGCACACCTAGCCGGGAGAGCTTCTCCTGGGGCAGAGGCGGGATGATGGTGTTAAAGGCAATGCTGAAATCCACAAACAGGATCCTGGTGTAGGTTCCTGCAGAGTCCAGGTGCTGGAGGATGTAGTGGACGGCCAAATTGACTGCATCGTCTACAGACCTATTGGCTCTGTAGGCAAACTGCAGGGGGTCCAGGAGTGGGTTGGTGATGGCTTTATATATTTTATATATTTGTACTCATTAGACAGAGGACCATGAAACTCACACGCCTGCTGCAGCTTCGTTCTAAACTGTTGCCACGAGCCAGAGCACCATGTTGGACTGTTGCAGCGTTAAATCTACTCAGGCTTTCCCCACAATTTCTCATCTGTCCTTCATATCCTACTAATGCATCAGGTAACATTCTATGGATTTATGAGTAAAAACTAGTATTTCATGTGTGTTTTCATTGTGGTACTTGCACTAGCATTTTTTTTTGCCAAGCTAGTGAAGACTTTTAGCGTTAAAGCCAGGACTGCTAAAGAGCATGCTTTTTTTATTTCAGTTGGAGTGAGTTATGTGTGGGATGAGCTAATGTTAGAAGGGGTGATGTTAAAGAAACTGAGTGAAAATATTAAGTGGTAATATAAGTGGTCACTAAGCTCTTCAGCCTTTGGGCAGGCAGCTTTCTCTTTTAAAGCCATTACCCAATGGAATACTATCCTGGACAATGTTAAAAGCTGTGGTTTGTTTTGGTAGCTTTAAAGCTAATCTAAAAAAATCACTTAAAAATCTCTCAACAACACACGCACACTGTGGGCATTATTTTAACAATCTGAAACACAAGTATAAAACGTGAAACGCAAGTAGCTTTGTGGGCGGATCTCGGGCGCTGTTGCTATTATACCGGCGGGATAAATGAGTCTTGCGCCCGACGCAAATCTAAAATGGGTTGGTCTGAAGTAGCTAGGTGTGGTTTGGGCGTAACGTGCAATAAACCAATCAGAGCGTCAGCTCACATTCCCTTTAAGAGCAGGCGCGCTTGTTCTATGGCGGATTGCTATTATGACGGCGGATTTGCCTGGCGCACGCCAGCGGGAGCTGTCCGGGATGCAGCAAAGTAATAAATGCCCGTCTTGGCCGGGTGGCGATGTTGCTGCGGCCTCTCGGGTGTATCTCCTCAGTCTGGAGAGGATTGCTGCAGCCATGGAGCATCGGCCTACAAACGCACCACCTGCTCCTGTTGTGCCCCTTCCTCCTCCCCCTACTCCATCTCCGTCTACCCGCTCCACCAGGAGCGCATCGCGTATTGCCACTCCCGGACCAGATCCCGCCAGAGTGTCCAATCCCACCGTAGTTCAACATCACATCTCCTTAAGTCCTCTAATATTTCCTCATTTATGTCATCAACACATCCATGATTCATGGAAATGTTGTGTAAAACACAACAAGCCACAAAGAATGCTGCGACTTTTTGAAAGACTGTACTGTAAAGTTTCTCCTGACCTATCCAAACACCTGAAGCGCATTTAATAATATATACAGTAATACTTTTCTTTGTAATTACGTATGGTTCGCAAAAATAGGAAATGCTGCGTCCGTGTAAATGAGAGAAGCAAAGTGTATATGCGTTGTGCACACGCTACATTATGGCCAAGCATGCGCCCCTAAAATAGCATCTGAATAACGCGCCACTGACTTTAGACCAGGTTTTTACTGGTCAGTGGCGGAATTGTTTTCTTAAACTGCAAAATAGTACCAGGGAAAGTTTGCGCCTTAACATGCCTCCTCTTTTTGCTGAACTGCCCCAGGGAGCCCAAATACATTCACCTAATTTACCGACGTGCGTCTGTGGAGGGAAAAGTCGGGTGAAAAATAGGAATGATACATGTGTCGGTCTACAAAGGCGCTGGGTGCAAGATAGGGCCCTGTTAGTTATCCAGCCATCCATCTTCTTCCGCGTATCTGGTGTTGGGTCGCAGTTAGTTAATCACTCCTAAATACTTAGTCTCACTCTTCTCTACAGTGGGGCTAATGGGATGTGTGTGTGTGTGTGTGTGCGTGCATGCGTGCGTGTGTGCGTGTGTGTAAAGGGGGGGTTGTGTTGTGTTGTGTGCTGTGCATACCGCTACACCCCTTGATCATGTGGTGTGTGTGTGTTTGTTTGTGTGTGATATGAAATGTAATATACTGCTTTTTCTCACTTGTTTTTTACTTATTGAGCGATGTTTGACTTTTAAAATGTTGTATTTGTGCTTCCTGTGGGACTGCAGATGTAAATTAGCCTAAGGCTAACTCTGGTTTTAATTGCACATTGTCCCTTACAAATAAAATAGAAAATTGAGTGAGTAAATGAAACCCATTCAGGTGAGTTGAAAGCATAAGCAGTTCACTCCAGGAAGACAAATTAATCTGAATTTAATCACCTCAAATATTTTGAATTTATATTATATTTTTTACCTTTTAAAATTGTTCTTTTCTTTTTTCACTTATATGCTGAGAAACCGGGCCATACATTGGAAGCTTAGATAAAAATTGCTCCACAATGCCAGAAACAGGGATGGTGGGAGGACCAGAAGGAGCAAACGATGGACCTTTTTCACAGCAGACATTTTGACTTTTCTTAGTAGGAAAAGCACAGCTGAAATTGATAACCTTAACGATGGCTCAATTCAAGAAGTGTCCCAGTAACCTATTTCAGTGAGTCAGCATGCACAATACCAGGACCTCTCCTAATTGGAATGCAGCCATCAGTAATGGTTTAATACCAGGACCTCTCCTAAGTGGAATGCAGCCATCAGTAATGGTTTTGAATACACCTGTACTGTGTCCTACTATTACATGTCCACATGTCTGTCGTGAAAAATGTCTATACATGTTTTCTAAGGCAGATATCCTCTTGTGCCCCTTACAAGACTTTTTTTCTGTTTTATTTTAATACAGCAGTTTTCACCATTGTATTCAGTATTCAATCCATATTCTCAGATTTGTGTTCAATATTGAACATCCTAAACTTCTTTTCTTCTAACCTGGTGTTTTCCTCGAAATAAATGTATCACAGAAACATATGACTCATAAGCCGCTTTCCGACCGGAGGGATTTTTGCAGTTCCTAGAATATAACATTCCAAGAACCCTTTTTTTTCTCGTGTTCCAACTGGACCAATTTGGGGATTTTTAAGTTCCTCTGAACGCAGTTCCTGTAACTCTTTCAGCTCCTACTTCAGGGCTCCTACTTTGCTGTTCCCTTTTCAGCATAGGGACCTTTGGAAAGTGTCCAAAACTAAGTTTTCACACGTGTTCCACATATTTAACATGATTTTAATGTTTTCACACATGTAAAAATATGTGGTTTGTTTTTGCACAAGTGGGGGAGCCGATCATACAATACAGAACACAGACAAGGCTCACTCAAATGTATATGTAAAATTGCAGAATCATCTGTTGAATAACTAAAGTAGGCACATTGCAAACTTGCAAGATTAGAAGACCTGTGTCTTGAGATATGCTTGTGGAAACTGGTTCTGACTAGATTTTGTTGTTATAAAAGACAATACTGCTAAGAGGACCTCGTTCTCATTGCAGTTGTCCTTCTGTATACATCATGTTATCTGTTCCTTATATTTTACATGCTAACAAGTCCACAGAGATTTCTAAATAGCTCAGACTGGAGTGGATGAAGAAAATGAGGGAGAGTAGGTAATACTGGCAGTGAGCGAGAGGGAAAGAGAGAGAGAGACAGACAGAGAGAGGGAGGGAGGGAGAGAGAGACAGACAGGCCTCCGTGAGGAAATAGAGCAGAAGAATATGGGCCTGACAAAAAGGAATCCAGCCTGCCTCCAGATGAGTGAGGGATGCAAAACAACAAATTAGAAAAGCCCAGGGCTTGTTTCCATGGAAACCTTTGCCAAGGGAGATGGCAGTGGGAATACAGAATATTATAGGTCAGACACGCCATCAGTGATCTAATCAGACATAATCTGTCTTGACTTGTGGGTCATAGATTGAGCAGAGAAGCTGGTGCCTTTCTGCTGCTGCTCTCTCTGTCGGGGTTCCAGTCTGAACTAACAAAGCAGAAGCGCTGGAAGAAGTACTCCGATTTTTACTAGCAAAAGTAACATAACAATGTAGATATACTCTGTTACAAGTCAAATTTCTGCATTCAAAATTTGACCTAATTAAAAGTATTAGCATCAAAGTATACCTTAAGTGCCAAAAGCAAAACTACTCATAATGCAGAATGGCTCATTTCAGAATTATATGTAGTGGTTTTCACACTATTGATGCATTAATGTGTTCATCACTTTAATGTTGCAGCTGGTAGAGGCAGGGTTCATTTGAATTATGTTACATTATATTGTATTGTATATGTTATACACACACACACACATATATATATATATATATATATATATATATTGCAATTGTCATTTATACCTCAATCTCCGTTTAACTGTACTGACTGATTCATCCAGGATTTCAGCAATTTGTGTAATTACAAATCCACATGAGAGCAGGAATCTCAGGTGTTCTTCTGTTATCAGGTAGCTGGATCGTCCAAAATTACCTGTCCGGACCAATGGGGCTTGATATCCAGAGGTACCTAATGTTGCAAAAAGAGATTTAATGACAAGATACGTATGAACTAATATGCATGAAAGTCAGCCACTATCCCAAAGAACATACTGAGACAGTCCATGTTTTCTAAAGGCTAATTTAAACCAACAGCAGACAGGATTGATAGTGCTCTCCTGATTAGGCCTATATTTTATTACAGTCATACAGGTGGAGTTATGGAGGTGCAAGGATATGGGATGGTTATATGTATTGTCCTGGTGTTTTAGTTGTATGAAATACAATGC
Source organism: Perca flavescens (assembly GCF_004354835.1). Taxonomy (NCBI): domain Eukaryota; kingdom Metazoa; phylum Chordata; class Actinopteri; order Perciformes; family Percidae; genus Perca; species Perca flavescens. The sequence continues at coordinate 3,051,258 of NC_041337.1, forward strand.
ATTTTAAGCTACACTATGTAATTTCTAGATTATCTTTACGTTATATGAAGAATATTTAGCTTGAATGAATACTGATATCTCCTACGGATAATCTGGCTCCAGGAATATCACCAATGTAACGGCAGGTGTTCCAGTCAATGTTTTAATAGGGAATAGTTTAAACTGGTTAAACAGATGAAAATAAGATAAAATATTAATCTCGACCTCATAATTCCTAATTTCAAGAAATTGATAATCAGAGATGGTTATGGTAAGGGCTGCGGTAGAGGTTGATGTCTGGCAATTCTAATGACAGTGGCAGGATTTACAGTTGTGTTCAAAATAATAGCAGTCCAACATCACTAACCTCATAAATCACATTTTTTGGTAGCAGTGATATTTTTACATGGCAAATAATTTACTAGTAAGTGTTGTAGAGTCATAGAAAACCAACAGTCATGACATGCATGCAGCTCATTCTTTGTAATTCAATCTGTAATTGAAATGGGCATGTTCAAAATAATAAGTGTTGTGTTCACTTAGTCAGGTGATTGATTCTGTGAAGAAACAGGTGTCAATTATGACCCATATTTAAGGAAGGAAGGAAGCAAATGTTGTGCATGCTGGTTATAATGCATTTGACATTAAAATACTCAAAATGGGTCGTTCCAGACATTGCTCTGAGGAACAGCGGACTTTGATTAAAAAATTTGATCGTAGAGGGGAAAACATATAAAGAAGTGCAGAAAATTAGCGATCAGCCAAAATTAGTTCAAATGCCTTGAAATGGCATACAAAGCCTGAACGACGTGGGAAAAAAACAGTCAACTACCATTCGAATGGATCGAAGAATAGCGAAAATGGCAAAGGCTCAACTAATGATCAGCTCCAGGAAAATCAAAGAAGACTTAGAGCCGAGACACACAGCGCCGATTATTGGCCATTGGACAGTGTGGCGAGGTCAGTGACTCGAATCTGTTCGGTGTGTCCCTTGCCGTTGTCAGTCTGGGGGGCTGTTGCCATTCATTTTGGCCGACCTGACATGTTCGGTTGGCGGCAGGGCAGTCGGGACTCACCCGGAAATGGCGAGCGGAATGAGGTGACTAGAGTCTCTCAAAATCTGATGAAAATCTTTTAAACTGACCTTTGTTGAGCTGAAATTAACTACACGGCCTATTTCTCTCTTAAAATGTTTTCAGAAACATGTTTCAGTAAACGTTTTTAGTACAATATGAGATCGTATTCTGAACGAGCCGCCATGACAGTCTGGCTTTGAATTTCCGGAGAAAACAAACTCATGTGACGCATTCGTCCAATCAGCTGCCAGTTTTAATTTCTTGGGCAACAATACAGATTAGCACTGCCTGCTGTTATAGAAATGTATTATGTCTCGTCTCGTCTTGTTGGTGTGTTCTGTGGCACTTTTTGGACCAACAGGGGGAGACTGATCATTTCGACTGGCTTTTCTGCCGAGGGTCGGCCGTCTGGTTGGTTGCAACCACTTTTAAAGTTACCTGTGAGTACTGTTACGATCAGACTGACCAAAGGAGAAATGGGGCAACATTCTGTGGACTGATGAGAGCAAAATTTTAGTTTTTTTGGTCTAGGGGCCACAGACAGTTTGTCCAACGACCCCTATGCACTGAATTCAAGACAGTAAAACGTGGTGGTGCAAAAATCATGTTATGGGGATGTTTGTGGTTTTGGGACTATTTATTGTATACCAGGGATCATGGATCAGTTTCAATACATCAAAATACTTGAAGAGGTCATGTTGCATTATGGTGAAGAGGAAATGCCTTTGAAATGGGTCTTTCAACAAGACAATGACGCAAAACACATCAGTAAGCGAGCAAAGTCTTGGTTCCAGATGAACAAGATTAATGTTAGGGCTGGAATACCTGTTTACAGGTGCCAGAAGTTGGTTGACTCCATGTAACACAGATGTGAAGCAGTTCTCAGAAATAATGGTTATGCAACTAAATATTAGTGCAGTGATTCAAAGTAAAGCAAACCCTTGAGACATTTTTCAGTTTATACAGTAAATGTTTGAGTTTGTTAAGAAAAATGCAAATACTGCTATTTTTTTGAACAGCCTACAGAGGTATAACACAGACTTGATCAATTTTGGTCATGTTTTGATTGGAATTGAATATGCAGTGTTCCCAATGCATTGATATTATGGAATTAAAAACTATTGTAAGGATTTTGAGCAGTATTCACTTTTTTTAAAACACACTGCCATTATTCTGAACACAACTGTATATCAGTTTGAGATTAAAGGGAAACTTCACCGATTAGCATTAAGCTTTGTATCCGTAGAAACCTGGTAGTATTTTTGAATGACCGTGCTTCCCTCCCTCATGTCCCCCTGAGAGGGGAGATCTCTGTATTGTGGGTCTGGAAAAAAGCCTCAGATGACGCAAAATAACGATTTTTGCGTCCAGAGGCAAAAAACTACAGCCTATATTAGGAGCCACTTCCGCATAGCCCAAAGGGGATTGGACTGTCGGCTTGGAGTGTCAGCCATCTTGAATCCTCGCTTAGCTTCTCAGCAGGAGCAGAAACTGTTCATCCCGATGGAAATTTTAGAACAACAATTATGTGCATTCAAACTACCACACACGTGTACCACCGGGATACATTGGAACACATCTGAGAATATGCAGGACACTTTATTACAGACAGAATACTCCACACACTACGCAAGCTTTGCCTGCACGGAGACCAGCGGTGGTGCTCGATTCCTCTAGCCGGTGAGGAGACCTCATCAGCGGTGAGCATTGAACGAGTGTGCCAGTGGAAAGTTAACGCTATCCTTTACTTGGGATAAGGACTCATTCCCTACCTGGAGAAGGCATTCCATCGGTTTACTGCTGTGAACCATGGCCTCCGATTCAGAGGTGCTGATCCTCATCCCAACCGCTTCAAACTCGGTTGCGAACGGATCCAGGGAGTGCTGAAGGTCACAGGCCGATGATGCCATCAGGACCACATCATCTGCAAAGAGCAGCAATGAGATCCCCAGCCCACCGAACTGCAACCCCTCCCCACCCCGACAACGCCTCGATATCCTGTCCATAAATATTACAAACAGGATTGGTGACAAAGCACAGCCCTGGCGGAGGCCAACCCTCACCTGACACGAGTCCGACTTACTGCCGAGAACCCGGACACAGCTCTCACTTTGGTCGTACAGAGATTTTAAAAAAGGGGAACCACCACCCCAGTCTGCCACTCCTTTGGCACCGTCCCAGACTTCCAAGCAATGTTGAAGAGGCGTGTCAACCAGGACAGCCCCTCCACACCCAGAGCCTTGAGCATTTCTGGACGGATCTCATCAATCCCCGGGGCTTTGCCAATGTGGAGTTGTTTGACTACATCAGTGACTTCCGCCTGGGAAATCGACGACAATCCCCCGTTATCCTCCAGCTCTGCCTCTAATATAGAGGGCGTATTAGTCGGATTCAGGAGTTCCTCAAAGTGCTCCTTCCACCGCCCTATTACCTCCTCATTTGAGGTCAACAGTGTCCCATCCTTACTGTACACAGCTTGGATGGTTCCCCGCTTCCCCCTCCTGAGGTGGTGAACAGTTTTCCAGAAGCACTTTGGTGCCGACCGAAAGTCCTTCTCCATGTCTTCTCCAAACTTCTCCCACACCCGCTGCTTTGCCTCTTTCACGGCAGAGGCTGCAGCCCTTCGGGCCCTTCGGTAGCCTGCAACTGCCTCCGGAGTCCTCAGGGATAACATATCCCAGAAAGACTCCTTCTTCAGTCGGACGGCTTCCCTGACCACCGGTGTCCACCACGGTGTTCGTGGGTTACTGCCCCTTGAGGCACCTAAGACCCTAAGACCACAGCTCCTCGCCGCAGCTTCAGCAATGGAAACTTTGAACATTGTCCACTCGGGTTCAATGACCCCAGCCGCCACAGGGATGCACGAAAAGCTCCGCCGGAGGTGTGAGTTGAAAGTCTGTCAGACAGGGGCCTCCTCCAGACGTTCCCAATTTACACGTTTGGGCTTACCAGGTCTGTCCAGAGTCTTCCCCCACCCCCTGACCCAACTCACCACCAGATGGTGATCGGATGACAGCTCTGCCCCTCTCTTCACCCGAGTGTCCAAAACATACGGCCTCAGATCAGATGAAACGATTATGAAATCGATCATTGACCTTCGGCCTAGGGTGCTCTGGTACCAGGTACACTTATGAGCATCCCTATGTTTGAACATGGTGTTCGTTATAGACAATCCATGACTAGCACAGAAGTCCAACAACAAACAACCACTCTGGTTTGGATCAGGGAGGCCGTTCCTCCCAATCACGCCTCTCCAGGTGTCTCCATCATTGCCCACATGTGCGTTGAAGTCCCCCAGCAGAACAATGGAGTCCCCCACTGGCGCCCCATGCAGGACTCCACTCAAGGTCTCCAAGAAGGCTGAATACTCCGAACTCCTGTTTGGTGCATATGCACAAACAACAGTCAGAGTTTTCCCCCCCACAACCCGCAGGCGTAGGGAGGCGACCCTCTCGTCCACCGGGGTAAACTCCAATGTAGCGGCGCTCAGCCGGGGGCTTGTGAGTATCCCCACACCCGCCCGGCGCCTCACACCCTGGGCAACTCCGGAGAAGAAAAGAGTCCAACCCCTATCCAGGAGTACGGTTCCAGAACCGAGACTGTGCGTAGAGGTAAGCCCCACCAGATCTAACCGGTAGCGCTCCACTTGTTGTCATGTCACAAAATTAATGTGAAACACATATGTAGGTAATATAATTTTAAATACATTTTAAAGATAATTTAATCTTTAAAGATTATATAAAATGAATGAATAATTTTTCATGTAGTGATCTGTTTTCCTAAATCTGTCATTCTAATTGTTTTTTGTCTTTTTAAGTTTGGCAGACTGATCAGGTATGCTAGGCTGAATCATACCATGCCTGTCCTTCTGGTGTATTTTGATGTTGAGAGAGACCTTCGACCCGACTACCGCCTTTCAAGAAAATCAATGGATAGCTTGATGGATGTTCTGAACAGGCACCAGGACCATGGCTGGGGATCTTATTTGGAAGTTCTAATATTTGTGTATTGGCACAAATGAACAATGAAATTGCAAACAAATTGCACATGAACTGTCTTACAGAGTCACTGCCCGGGCGTTCTCTGTGCCAAAATCCACCGTGTGGTGCACAGAATTGCTCACAAAATTATAGACATTGCAGGTAAAGTGATTTGCAATCCACATCATGATGAACTTGAAGAAGTCGGCCTGCGATTTAGACGCCTTGCTCGGCATACAGCATTTGACAAGGCTGTAGGGGCAATAGATGGATGCCATATTCATATTAAGCCTCCGAATCATAACAAACAGGACTATTTTAATTACAAACAATTCTATTCTATCCAAATGCAAGCCATCTGTGACTCTCAGGGACGTTTCATCAACATCTTTGTTGGTTTTCCTGGCTCTGTACATGATACCCATGTTCTAAAAAACAGCCCGCTTTATGTCAATTCTGAATACCCCCCACCTGGCTTTTTTCTTCTTGGTGATGGAGGATATCCCTGCATACAGTCCCCCATAACCATCATCACACCCTACAAACTGCCACTTCAAGGAAGGGTCGAGGAACGCTTCAATCAAAGCCATGCACGTGCGCGTTCAATCATCGAACGAGCCTTTGGTATGATGAAGGCACGCTGGAGGGCAACACTCTTCAAAGCCTTGGAAGTAAAGGTTGGCTTCTGCACCAAGGTGGTAACTGCCTGTGCCTTCTTACACAATGTCTGCCTTAGCCATGGTGATGTCCTGGAACCAGAGCCAGCTTATGATGCCTTATCACAACCACCAATACCAGATTCTGGACAGGAGACAAGTGGCAACCAGCTCCGGGCGAGACTCGCTGCACATGTATCTGCACCCCTTAATGTTCGTTAACGTTAACTTAATTATTCCATTGCTCTGACATTGCACATCAACGTGTACCTACCTATTTTGCTTGAAATTGTTTACTTACAGTTCTGTGTATATATTTTGTAAAATGAAAAATGTTGTCAATTACCTAGCATCTGTAAATGGCAAATGTATCTGTCCTGAAATTGTTAATACATATAAGTCATCTATGGTTATAAGCCTACACTTGTACCTGGCGGTATTGTCAGCTCATTTATTTTGTTATAAACTTGTCTTCAAGTACTTTGTTTCAGTAAAAAAAGAGATTTTTCTAAATGATAAATGTTTCTCTTTATTTGTGACACAGACTTTTACTGGTAAACACAAATTATAATAATAAATAACAATAATAAATTTTGTTTATAGAGAATTACAATTTCCAAATGTCTTGTCCAAACCAAGAAATACAGCCAAAGTCCTCTGAAACTTTAAATATAAATTCCATCACTCAATGTGGTGGTGTTAACACAATGAGCACTTATGCAGGAACAGCAAACAAACAGAACATAATAGAACTAGAGGCAGAAAGTTATTACTTCTCTGTCATGTGGTCAACCAGCTTTCCAAATAAATCTAGCATCCTGTCCATTTGCTGCTGAGTCTTTTGGAGCCAAGCATTATCCCTTTCATTTTCTTCCTTCTGTGTTTTCTCTAGCCGCTCACAGAAGTCTTTAAGATAATCTACATTCTCACTATTCCTCTTTCTCTTTCCTGGTCTGACATCATTTGATGTACCTGGTTGATCACTCTGGGGTTCTGTGGAGTTTCCAGCTTGGAGGTTTGCTGTCTCTGCTCCTGTCTCTGTTGGAGAATTTGCTTCATCCTCAACCTTGCTGACAGGTGTCTGGGGTCTCTCTACACTGCTGTTTCCGGATGAGAATAGATATACTGGCCTGACTGAGGGTCTCTGGCCAATGGCTCCATGCATAGCTGCATAGAAAATCCACAAGGCAGCAGTGACCTCTCCTGCATCTGTCCCTAACCCAGTTTTTGGCAGTGTTAAGTACTTTGTAAATTGTAATAGTTATGAAGGGGGAAATTAACATTATTTACATGGGTTTATATTCTTATTATACATGGGTTTATATCCTATATTGTATTGGTTTATATTACCAATACAATATAAGCATTACAAAACACGTGAAAGTGCAGTTACCTTGTACTTTTTCTTTAGGTTTTCGCACTTTTTTTTACACTGCAGCTGGGTCCCTTTCCCCTCTAGACCCATCATTTTGATAATTTCCCTGAAAGACACACACATTCATCCATTAGATGAGCAAAAAACTTGTCTGAACTTGTCTCTGCTCATGTTATAGCCTTGTTAACTTACTCATATCCCTGGCTAGAGGCATTTCTGTGCCCCGTCAATAGCCGCTCATTCTCTGCCCTAAACTTTATAAAATTGAATGTCAGCTCGTCGGACCCTGAAAAAAAGAATGTGAAATCATTGTATCATCATGTATTATGTTATGTATCGCTCTCGTATTCTGATTAAAAAAAACTATTTTCACTTACACTTAAACATAAATTTCTTCTCCATTTGGTTTTCCTCTTCCAAATATGCGGAATAATTCCGAATAATTCTTCCTTTTTCTTCTGAGTTTTCCCGGCGTCCGACCATAGCAACCGTTTTGCTCCCCCATTGGCTAACTGTTCGAAATGTCACGACACTACAAGGATTCTGGGTAATATCCTAAAGCAAAGTGAGGTCTGATGCGGACTTGCGAAAAGGGTGCATTAAGTGCGGTCATGAGCACCCCTGGAGAACACCATTAGAGGATCGGGACACCCTACAGTCTTGCACCCCTTAGCGAGAAAGAGCATTGAGGGGCACAAGGGCGCAAGTGCGGGTATTGGGACAGGGCCAATGTATCAGCTGTGGCAAAAAAAAGTATGTTTTAAATGTGTAACACCACTTGAGCCATGGTGAAACAATTTTTCGTGTATATATGGTTGAAAGGACGATAAAACACACTTATCGAATTGATTGTCTCACTGTCTGTCTGTAAAGGGTAGGCGTGGCTTGGGAGTGGCCTCATACAGCAGCAAAGCAAGTGCATTCTGGGATTTGGTGTCTTTCATCCATATGAGCCAAAAACAAATTTTCTGGCTTATCTATATGGAGCTAGAACAGTCTCAATAAAGATAAATGCACACACTACATTCACACATGCACACACAGGATTCATACATGCACACACATGATTCATAAATACACACACAGGATACACAAATGCACACAAAATTCACAAATACACACACAAAATTTTAAAAGCACAGAAGATTCACAAATGCATACAAAATTCACAAACTGTTTGCGGTCTGTAAACTTCTTTGCATTTGTGTGTGAATTTTGAGACTCCCCTGACGTGGCTCAACTCACAAATGCATTTTTTTATAACAGGGAATGATCTGCAACCAATCAGATATCTCCCTTGTTTTAGCCAATCACAAGAACGCACCCCACGTGGGGGATTGTTTACTTATTAGCCAATTGAGAATGAGGAGGTGTTGTCACGGCACAGCGCCCCGCCCCCAGAGATCCCCTTCCTCCATTTTGAACTGCTCATGTTCATTGTTTATGTTGGTTGCGGAGGTTAGAAGAAAGGACTTTACTTTTGACCTAATCTCCCAGTCAATGGGAGTGTGTTCTCTGCATATTCATTCGGGTAAGTTCTCTTAAAATGTGTTTATGTTGTCGGCTCTTAAAGCCATGAAGTGCACCTAGCTAACGTTGTTGCCTTGCCTGCTAAGCATAAGTGAACACACCCATGCTAATCATTTAACACAAGGCTGTTAGCTGGGTCGCTGTCTTTCGTGCCATTTATGTTTGTAAAGTTTAATGTCCGGTGGCATTTTCATCTCTTTTTATAAGCCGTTACTGTATATGGGTAACGTTAGCAGTGTCTTAGAAATGTGTGTTTATTAGTTGTAGCTGCAGGATGGGAGGTAAAGCTGCACCTTGTTTACTTCACTAGCAACATTAAATGAAAGCTAAAATGTATAAGTAGTTTCCCATGTGAAGAGCATTCATAACGGTAAACATTTGTCTTGTGTTTGCTGCTGTCTTTTAACAGGGACTAAGGAACAAACGGAGGCTGCACTAGCATCACCAGAAGAGAGATATGAGGAGGAGAGGGAAAGCAAAAGATGTTGAATAGATTATTTGCTATATTAGAGATTGCCATTCAAAAAATAAATGCATCAAATTAACTGATTTGTCTGTGTCTTTTGTGTGTATATATATAATGTTAACAGCTTTTCAATGTCTATCTTTCCATCAAATTGTGACCTGGAGACAGGAAACTTCTAGCTGAATAATTATACTCAGATGTTACCTGTTTTAATAACTAGTTAGGTATACAAGCTCTTAAAAGACATTAACGAAACGTGTATCTTTTTTATAACATTTATTCAAACATGACTATATACTGTACACAAGTATATTCAACATGAAGCGACGATCAGACTCAGCTGCTGATGATGGTGTTGCTTCCAGGCTGCAGACAGAAAGAGAAAGCTTTAGGTTAGTCCAGTAGTTATCCAACCTGTCCTGGTAAGATTAGAATTGTATCACAAGTATATTTTAGCATACTGTAACATGAAGGTACTTCATGTAAATGTGTAGTGGTGTAGTTTATTTATCATGGTCTTAACTGACTGTTGATCATTTAACACACTTAGCTACACCTAGCTCTTGTGTTGGTTGTAGCCTTGTAGCTTGTGCATTTACAGTACTATTTAACCTTTCTCACTTACAGTTTACTGCATATCATACTACCTGTGGCAACCTTCATTAGCTGGTAGCGTTTACCTTGTTGTAGTTGCTGATCATATTTTGCACCACATTTGTTTGAAAGCTAGAAGCTACTGGACAATGAGCTAATGTTACATGCAGTAAACTACAAGCTAATGTAAACTGTTAGCTACTGTAAGCTTAATGTAATTTAGATTAATTAATGCAATTATCCTTACCGGTAAGTGTTATGACAACTACAAAGTACAAACATGAACGTTTGAAAAGTTTTTAATTCATTGACATGGGATAAATAAGAGAAAACGGTAGTAACGTTACCTACCTTTGCACATTGCAGCCAAAGTTGCCGACAGAATATTCTCCTCCTGCAAGCAGACTGACGCTGATTCACTTTCTCCATCTCAACAAAACAAATTAAACAGCCCAGTTCACAGTTCCACATCCATTTCTTCAAGTGTTTTGAAATGCAGCATTCACACTGTTGCCCCCTATACAGTCTATGGTTGCCCCTGGTTACCGATAGTGTAGGTATGCCGAAATGGTGGACGGGCTCAGGCCATAGGCACCTCCCAAATTGAGACGTATGTCATGTGGGGTGCGTTCTTGTGATTGGCTAAAACAAGGGAGATATCTGATTGGTTGCAGATCATTCCCTGTTTAAAAAAATGCATTTGTGAGTTGAGCCACGTCAGGGGAGTCTCAAAATTCACACACAAATGCAAAGAAGTCCACAGACCGCAAGCAGTTTGTAAATCAAGATATATTTGTGTGTGCATCAGAAATACATTTCTGAATCTTGTCCTGTGCATTTCTGAATCTTGTGTGCATTTGTAAATTTTGTTTGCATTTCTGAATTGTGTGTGCATTTATGAATTTTGTGTGCATTTGTGAATTTTTTATGCATTTGTGAATCTTCTGTGCTTTTTAAATTTTGTGTGTGTACTTGTGAATTTTGTGTGCATTTGTGTATCCTGTGTGTGTATTTATGAATCATGTGTGTGCATGTATGAATCCTGTGTTTGCATGTGTGAATGTAGTGTGTGCATTTATCTTTATTGAGACTGTTCTAGCTCCATATATCTTGGCCTAGAAGGCACCAATTTCAATTTTCTTTTCACATTTCTACTACATTAGTGACCCAATTTAAAGATATATTCAGCTTTCCAGCGGTGAAATTTCCCTTTAAGTAGTACCTGTGGATAGGTAGGGAATGAGTCCTTACCCCAAGTGAAGGAGTTCAAGTACCTTGGGGTTTTGTTCGCGAGTGAGGGGACAATGGAGCGGGAGATTGGTCGGAGAATCGGCGCAGCGGGTGCGGTATTGCATTCAATCTATCGCACCGTTGTGACGAAAAGAGAGCTTAGCCTACCGGTCAGTTTTCGTTCCTACCCTCACCTATGGTCATGAAGGCTGGGTCATGACCGAAAGAACGAGATCCAGGGTACAAGCGGCCAAAATGGGTTTCCTCAGGAGGGTGGCTGGCGTCTCCCTTAGAGATAGGGTGAGAAGCTCAGTCATCCGTGAGGAGCTCGGAGTAGAGCCGCTGCTCCTTTGCGTCGAAAGGAGCCAGTTTAGGTGGTTCGGGCATCTGGTAAGGATGCCCCCTGGGCGCCTCCCTAGGGAGGTGTTCCAGGCACGTCCAGCTGGGAGGAGGCCTCGGGGAAGACCCAGGACTAGGTGGAGGGATTATATCTCCAACCTGGCCTGGGGGAACGCCTGGATCCCCAGTCGGAGCTGGTTAATGTTGCTCGGGAAAGGGAAGTTTGGGGTCCACTGCTGGAGCTGCTCCCCCCGCGACCCGACACCGGATAAGCGGACGAAGATGGATGGATGGATGGATAGTACCTGTGGATCTCACACACGTTACAAGAGACTGCTTAACTCAATGGATAATTGGCAGTCTTTCTGGGGAAAACCTTGTCTTATTATGAGAGATGGTATTCATCCCACTTTGGATGGAGCCGCTCTCATATTTAAGAACCTGGCTGAGTTTGTTAGCGGTCTTAAACCATGACAACCCAGAGTTGGGATCAAGAAGCAGAGTCATGGTTTAATACACCTCTCTGCACTGTAGAATTGCAGGCCCTTTCACACTCATTTATATTGCTCAAATCTACCTCCTGAACAACAGTTAAGCATGTTGAAAACAAGTTCACCTTTAAGTGTCTCTAAACTTGAAAGCTTTGACATAACACATGATGTAATCTCTAGCAGGCATTATAACGGTCCTGTCCACCCCAACCTCAAAACTTACTTCTTAAAAATAAGATCCAACTAGAGGTTTTTAATAATCCTGGAATGTATTCATTTTTTTCCTTTTTAAAGTAGCAGCTGAGATGTTTCATTTTCTTTTATTCATCTCATGCATTACAGTTTTCAAAATTTTTTTTTTTTTTGTGAATTATTCCTTGCAAGGAAAAACACTTTGAATTGCATTTACTTGTAAATACATAGTATGACTGACTGAAAAGAGAGATCGCCAACTGTATGAATCAAAGAAAATACCTTCATCTTGAGTTGACAAAGCTGTTTGCACTAGTTGAATAAAACCGGTCACTAATGGAAGGACTTCATCTGCATCATCCAATCGGAGAATCCTCCCTCTTGCCCATCTGATGCTCCTCTCAAGGGTCTCCAGTCTAAGGAATTAACAACAAAATGTGACATTTCTGACAAACTAATCTTAATTACATTAAATGTTGCATTCCCATCCAAATAAAGAATATGGCATTTTAGAATCTTTACATCCACTTGAAAACAATTGCATGGAGCATGACTGAGTATAACCTCAAACTCTCTTGTTGCAAGCACCTATACGTTGTACAAGTGCCTCACATCTCTACATGGCTGGTTTGCACATTTATCACCAATTTGTGTCAGCTGTAAAGTGACCGAGAGTGGGTGCAAGCGATCTTGCAGTATCCCCCATACTCTAACCCAACAATATTACCACCAAAGCTAGCAGGGCTGGACTGGGACAAAAAATCGGCCCTGGCATTTTTGGCCCAGGCGGCCCACACCCACCGTGTGGGCCTTCACATTCCCTGCAGACAGTCCTCTTAAAATATGCGTGCATTCTATGATATGAGTTGCCTAGTGTTCAGCGTTCATGTAATAGTTTTGTATCCTTCAAGAAGGGTGTCAAGATTTATCTGTTGATCTTACACTTAAATAATTCATTCATTCTTAGAGTTATGATTTGTATACTTATGGTATTTTTTTTATTATTGATATGTGATATTGTATTGCCATTATTGTTATTATTAATATTTTGCTTAATATTGGCTTAGCAACTTTAAATTTAATTTTAACTATTGTAAGATTCATATTTTGTCGCTTTGGACAAAAGTGTCTGCTAAATACAATAACCATAACTATAACCCTTCCCAAAAGCTACACTAAAGCTGAGAGTAGTATAATCCCTGGAAAAGAGCACCAATACAAGAGAAGCTAATTAAGCCATTCAAGAACACTGATGCTTGTATCAACACTGATTTTATAGATCACACAGACTTTTCAGCTAACAGGCTAACCGCTAGCATTTTCAATGTAAGCTTAAACAGATAGGTTACCTGACATCCACTAACTTTAATGTTACAGACAAACTGCTTGTCGTTATGACGTGACACACGCACACACACGCGCGCGCACACACACACCATCCTTCGGCGGTCACTCGGTTGTCTTATTTGTGGATCCTCAGGTGGCTGTAAAGGCTGATCCGTGATCCACAGATTCTGCTGCAATGTGGGCATTGAAAGGTTGAAGTGGTGTGTGGTGGTGGTGGAGCCTGTCTCTGTTTGTCCTTGCGGTGTTGCCGCTTTGCTTCTGCGGCACGGCGGAGTTCTATTTCATGGTGTGCTGCACATTCCTGCACAGCTTTTTTCCAGTAGTCCATGTTCAACGCTAGATTCTCCCAGTCGCCGGACGTGATGTTAAACGTTTTCAGGCTGGTCTTAATATTGTCCTTAAAGCGTTTCTTTGGCCCACCAGGGGCTCGCTGTCCTTCTTTTAGCTGGGAGTAGAGGATCTGTTTTGGTAGACGGTTGTTGGGCATGCGGATGACATGACCTGTCCATTGGAGTTGGTACTGCATTATGATGGTAGTGATGCTGGGCATATTTGTTTCCTCCAGAATGCTGGAGTTTGTGCGTCTGTCTTCCCAGTTGATCCTCAAGATTTTTCGTTTTTTTTTTTTGATGGAATAGTTCCAGGGCTCTTAGGTGTCTGCTGTAGGTGGTCCAGGATTCCGCTCCATACAGCAGAGTTGGGAGAATCACAGCTCTATAGACCAGGAGCTTGGTTTGAGCCCTCAGGTCTCTGTCATCAAAGACTCTTGTCCTGAGTTTTGCATAGGCTCTGCCGGCACAGCTCAGGCGATGGTTAACTTCAGAGTCTATATCAGCTTTGGACGAGAGAATGCTGCCAAGATAGAGGAAGTGTTCCACGCTTTCCAGAGTGGTGTTATCCACTTTGATGATGGGCTGGAGTGATGGCTGGTTGGGTGGTGGTTGATACAAAACCTGTGTTTTCTTGATGTTCAAGGCCAAACCCAGGGCTCTGTATGCCTTGGCAAAGGCATTTAGAATGCCCTAGAGGTCTTCAAGGGAGAGTGCTACAATGGCGTTATCATCGGCATATTGCAGCTCCATAATGGTGGTATTTCTGACTTTGCTCTTGGCTTTGAACCTGTTAAGGTTGAATAGCCTGCCGTCCGTCCTGTAAAGGATTGTAATCGCCTGTGGCAACTCTTGACCAGTAAGGTGAAGTATGGCTGCAATGAAGATGGTAAATAGGGTGGGAGCAATGGTACATCCCTGTTTGATACCAGTTTCTACAATAAAGGGCTCAGATTCAATGCCAATGTTGAGGACTGTGGCTGACATGCTGTCATGCAGTAGCCTCAGTACATGGATGTATTTGTCATGACATCCATACTTTGATAGTATGCTCCACAGTGCCTGACGATCCACGGAGTCAAAGGCCTATGTCAAGTCTATGAAGGCCATATACAGAGGCAGTCCTTGTCCCGACACTTTTCTTGTAGTTGGCGAACAGAAAAGATCATGTCAGTTGTTCCCCTAGATGGGCGGAAGCCGCACTGTGATTCAGGGAGTACCTCCTCAGATAGTGGTAGCAGGCGGTTGGCAAGGACACAAGCGAGGATTTTGCCTTAGGCAAGACAGGGATCCCATCAGGACCAGCGGCCTTGTTGTTCCTGAATTTCCTGATGGCATTGTGAACCTCAGTTAGGTTAGGAGGTTCCCCCATGTCTTCTTTGATGGGACTCTGCGGGATATGGTCGGCGATGTCTGGTTTGGCTGAGCTGTCACGGTTCCTTCCAATGTGCGTTGATGGAGTCATTGTCTTTTATAAGAGTCTGTCCATCTTTTGAGTGCAGGGGATTTAATGCGATGGCTAGGGCCATAGACAGCCTTAGTGGCAGTGAAAAAACCTCTGGTGTCACCTGAATCTGCCAGTCTCTGGAGTTTTAGAGACTTTTCTGTCCACCAGTTGTTCTTGAGCTCCCTCATCAATCTCTCTCAAGCCATCATCCTCCGCCTGTTCCGCCGTTGAGGTCTTTTGTCTTTTTTTTCAGGGTGTGCTCCCTCAGCCTTTGCCTCTATAGGCTACCCACAAGGCAGTGGGACTATTTACCCATAGCTACACACACACACACACACACACACACACACACACACACACACACACACAGCCTCCCTCCCTTCCTGAGAGTCCCTGTTAATTTGCCTACTCCTTACCACATCGTCATCTACTCTCTCTTCCATCTTTTCCTCACTCGCTCCCATGGCCCTCTCATGGTCACTCGCCTCCTCCTCCTCGGTTTCTTCCCTGTCATGAAGCTGTTTCCACCTCTCCTCCTCCTCCTCGGCTTCAGTTAATGCTGATGTTGGAGCAGCTACTACATCCCCAAACATGTCCGAAATCTTTGAGGAATCCGCCTGTAGATTCTTAATCTTTTTCTCCTGTAATTTCTCTGCACCTCCCTTGCACTTTGGTAGTCGTTTGTCCATTTTAACGTAGATGCTAAACTTCCAGCATAACTATTACAGTTTGTGTCTCAGGGCCGGGAGGCGTGGATTCGTAAATTTGCGGCCCGGAGTGCGGACGGGGGTTCCTGGATTTGATTGGGTCAAGCCAGTGCCAATACAGAAAATTAACCAATGGGCCGCTGTGAATTCTTTATGGGCCGGCCTGGCCAAAAAATTTAAAAGGCCTATTCATATCAGCGATTTGGCCCAAAAGTGCGTCGGCCCACCGGGAAAATGCCCGGTATGCCAGATGGCCAGTCCAGCCCTGAAAGCTAGGCTACTGACCAGTCACAAAAACTCACCTCTACAGATGCGCTGCAAAGCCTTATTTAAAAATATTAGCAGTAAGGTTACAACGCCTAAAAAGCGTAACCTAAGCACGTAGGAACAGGACATAGCTTATCTTTTAAATAAGGGGTTTGGCCCAGTTAGGGAATAATTTAGCTAGCACAAAATTTCTTGGGATTTACTGTAATTGTAGTGGGGTGCAGAATGATGACATTTTCTTAATAAACCATAAACAGCCAAAAACAGTACACAGAATATTAATATGAGCAGCTCATTGCCAAGGTTTCTGCCCCGCGCTCATACTACAACAACATGGCGGCCGTAAACTTACATAAGCTGCTAACTGGCTAATCAACAGGTTGATACGGTAAACCGCTCATAAATACATTTTAAACAGAACACGGGGTTACCAACGTACAGTCTCTAAACTTCCCGTTCTAACCTAACATCACCAGCTTACCTGCAAACTGCAATGACATTCAATACGTGTCAGCGTTTGTGAAAATCCTCAAAAGTAAATTCAGTTCATCCCCAATGCTAACTTCAGCTACAATTCCAGGTGTAACAGCCAAGTTTGCACAACTGCTAATCCTATAGCTGTTGCGTTATTTCAAACATGTACAAATGTAATTCTTGATTAATGACTTTAGTATTAAATGTGCTCTGCCGCATGTTGAATATTTAGAATTTGCTACAATACCAGGCCCAACAACCTTTGTTAGCTTGCTAATAGCATGAATTTATTCATTTGGAGTCAAACGTAAAGTAGAATTACCTTATAAGTACTGGTCGCAGGAAATCAGTGGAAACATTATCCGTGAGGAAAAGTCTGGAACTTTCTGCATATGTAGCTCTACAATGAGCTAGAAAAGTTGAAAGAGCCATGACCTTCGTTACTTGTATCCCGCTAGCGATAATACGAATCCCACTTATATACTGTCTATGCTATGGCCACGCCAAGACCCGCCCTTCAATTGAAGGCCAAGCGTCCATGAAGTCCTGGCCCTTGACCAATCCCCTAACCTTAACCAATAGAGCTGCTTCGTAGGGCGGGTCTTGGCGTGGCCATAGTGGGATTCGTAATTTTGCATGCCACTCACATTCATCGACATATATAAAACATCTATCATTTTTCCAAGACCCCATCCAGATCTTGCAGCATTGCAATGTCAACTCACAGCAACTTGAAACACACCACCACCTACTGGCCAAATTAAAATAGAGCTGTATCAGGCAGACTCAAGCATAGTAGCACAAACCTTGCTGCTCAAAAGAACATTTTTATAATCATTGGGGAAAAAAAACTCAAGTTCTCATACTCTGATCTGTACAGCAGTTAATTATAGGAGATGCACTTTCAAACAGCACTGCTCAAATTATGTAAAACATGTAAATACAGCTTTTTTTAATTAGTTTTTTTCAATTGCTTAAGCACGATTTTGAAAACAGGGACAGTGTTTTTCAAAACACTACACACAATTAGCACAACCATACACCCAATTAACACAACACCCTTGCACCTTTGCAAAATGAAACACTTGCAAAAACTATACACTAATTTATAAAAAACATATTTTGTTACCATATGAAACACACACGTTTCATTTGACTTAATTAAGTTTTAACCAGATACACACTGCTAACCTAAAACACTTTTAGCAATTATACTTCTCAGTGATTAGAGTACTATAAATCAATTACACAGAGAAAGTACAAATTTACAATAAGTTCATCAAACATTACACAAGACCAATGCTGCAGACTGAGGAAAATATAATTTATTTCTCTCCATATACCCAAATCAGTCAACACGTCAACATGGAGAATCAAAACAAGGCGCAGTGTTCATGCTACTACAGTAGTGTGCATAACACTGTTAGCTCCGCAAACAACAGACAAACAAATACGGTATCCAGTACAGGTTACAATCACAAAAAAACAACAACAAACAAAAAAATGATCTGAAAAAGTACATAAAATACTAGACATTATCTCTTCGCCTAGCTGGATCTGGCCAGAGAATTTCATCAACATCACAGGCAATATCCTCATTGGCAAGACAACGTGGGAAGAACCGTCTTGAATGTCGAATCCATCCTTGCACAGCTGCGGCGTCAATTTGGTCACAGGCATCCTCCACGGCCTGAATGAGGGGTACCTGAGCCTGGGGCTGGAGATCGTAAACCCTCCACCGCCATGCAGAGAGAAACTCTTTGATTGGGTTTAGAAACGGAGAGTATGGTGGAAGGTATAGTACTGTAAACTGTGGATGGTGTTGAAACCAGTTCTGGACAAGAGCAGAGCGGCGGAATGACACATTGTCCCAGATGACAATGTATTGCATCTGGTGCATTTGGTTAACTGCTCTGATGATGTTGTGCAATCGGTCCAAAAATGCAAGAATGTGAGGTGTGTTGTAAGGGCCGATATTGGCATGACGGAGGAGGACCCCATTCTGTGTAATGGCAGCACAAAGGGTGATGTTACCCCCACGTTGCCCTGGGACATTGATTATAGCCCTGTGGCCAATGATATTTCTGCCTCTCCTTCTTACTTTTGTGAGGTTGAACCCTGCCTCATCTATGTATATGTATTCATGCGGGAGTTCTTCAGCATCCATCTGTAAAACTCTCTGAAATACAGTAAAAGAAAAGATTGCGTAGTGCAGGATGGATCCAGTATATGGTCAATGTACATGTAAAAAAGTAATGTCTGCAGTATGCAACATCACAGTGCTAAAGTGAACAATACATACCTCCACATACTCATGCCGCAGCCTTTTGAACCTCTCTGAATTCCGCTCAAAAGGCACTCGATAAAT
The DNA here is from genome assembly GCF_004354835.1 of Perca flavescens. Classification (NCBI taxonomy): domain Eukaryota; kingdom Metazoa; phylum Chordata; class Actinopteri; order Perciformes; family Percidae; genus Perca; species Perca flavescens. The sequence goes on from NC_041337.1 coordinate 3,070,105, forward strand.
TTGTTTTATTTGAACCTGATGTCTTTTCAGGATGCGTGCCAGTGTTGACAGAGAGACCAGATGGACATTATTGAAAATGGCATGGTCACTGATAATGTTGGCTTGGATTTCTCTGAGCCTGATAGCATTATTTGCCAAAACCATGTTTATGATCTCTCTCTCTCTCTCTCTTGTTCTTGCGTGAATATGGGCCCCCTTCCTCCTTGTCGTTCTCGACCCTCGATCCTATGTAGAAAATAATACATAAAATGCACAAAATGTCACATGAAGGGTTATCAAAAGTGCTGATATGGTGCAAACAATAATCAGCTGTAATGTAACTGTAGACAGATTTTCTTTTACCTGTTTTGACTTGAACTGTTAGTCCAGTCAATCCGTGGTTCACAACATGGTCCACTAGTGTTGCACGAATTTCATTAGATAAATTTGGTCCTCTTCTTCTTTGAGCACATTCTCCAGCTTCAGGTCTTCCTCTCCCTCTCCCTCTGGCTGGGCCTTCGCCTCTTCCTCTTCCTCTACCTCCTTCTCCTCCTCCTCCTCCTCCTCCTCCTCCTCGTCCTTCTCCTCCTCCTCTGTGAATTCTCCCTCTCACTCTCAGTCTTCTTCTTTTGACTCCTTCCATTTTGGTTGAAGGCAGGTGAACTTACCTGCCGCATTTTATATACAGTAGTGCTTAAACCTGATTGGTGTGTCTACAATTAAGCAATCATGTGTTTGCATACCTGGTGGCTGTGTTTAACCAATTGGTTCATGGTGTGTTCATTTGAAAGCCTTTGCTTTGAAATTGCAAGGAAATGACATCATGATAAATGTATGTGTCAAATGCATACAAGTGTGTTTAGTGTTTTGCAAATTACTGTGTGTAATGTTTTGCAAAAAGTGTGAAGCTGACAATGTGCTTACAGTTGTGCTAATCTAGGCCAGTGTTTTGCTCCTTGAGTGTAAGGTTTTGCTAATTGTGGGAAAGTTTTAATTTTAGTGTGTAAGTAATTGTAAAAAACTGTAAGAGATCTTTCACATTGTGTGTTAGGTCATCAACTAAAGACCTACAATGAGACATAACCTAAATTTATAATTAGGAGAGTTCCAGAAACAATATCAGGTTGATGTGCACACCAGCTAAAGCTTGACAAATACTTGACCATGTGCATAATTTCCTAATGTCCTACTATAGTGAGTCTTTCATTGCTTATAGTAGTATACACATGAAATACTATCACAAAGAAAACAGGCAACAGGTTAAAAATCATATTCAGTCATTTAATAACCAAACAAACACAGACATTATTAAATTATGTCCGTGACTTTAAGCCAGACCAAAAGTGGGAGCTTGAATAATGCCCTCACACATGAACTTTGTGAATTGTGCTTAAGTGTCATGGATAGGCAGTTTCAAATTTACAAGGCAGGTGTTGGCTTTAGGGTACTTCCACCCTGTCTCATGAATGAAAGTCAGAGTTGAGAGGCAAACACCAAGATCGGTTCCATTGTGATCTCAAACACACCATCTGTAAAATTGTACGGTAATACAATAATTAACAGCTGATAATGCAGGATTATGTCAGCAAAAGTCAGAGTAGCTCAAATTAAATCGCAAAATACTCAGCACAATTGTTAGTGAATCATTCATTTACCTTTCAATATCAAGTAGGAAGTCTCTCCAGTACCCTTCCACTCTCTTCTCTTTTCGCCACTGGTTGCTTTCAGGATGGGACAGCGTTGCTTTGAACAGGGAGATCAAGTCTGTAGCCTTTAAAGGCCTCTCTGATGAAGAAAACACATCCTTGAAAATGCTGGGGTGAATTTTCATCAGGTCCAGGAGACCAAGTGTGTTCAGTCCTTCAGCAAGTCTGTAAAGAACAACTAAAATTAAGGAGATAGATCTATCAATACACACAAATAGAAAACAAAAACAAGTGATTTATAAGAAAGCATGCTCAGAGAAAAGCACGTTAGCCCAACACACCAAAGTTATGATAACCAAGCAATTGCCATAGGTGAAGTGAATCAGGAGTGCCACACAATTGATAGTCATTACCCAGTTAAGTATCCTTTAACAAAGACAGGCCCAACACATTGTGAACAGTCAAACTTTGAGCCCAATCAAACAGAAGCAAGTGCACTATAAAACAGTATATGGCACCATGAAGGTTTGTTTTTCATCAATAAATATTTTCCAGCTCACCCAAGTATTTTTATCAAAAAATAAAAATCTGGTCCAACGGCTGTAGCACTGTCATGAACAAAATTTAAGGATTTTAAATTGTTAACAATTTATAGACACCATTACAGATGAACTGTGGGACTACTCAAATACTCACTGTTGCAAGGCTTGCTTTGTCCTTCCTTCCACATAGAAACTTGTGGCAGCCTGAACCAACTGTTCCCTTCCCTCCATGGTGGTGATATGCCTCAGGGACCCCAACAAGGACAGGCTCTCCGCAGCTTCCTCAATGGCAGCTCTAGCCACTGTAATATCACCTGCCTCACTGATCTTTAAGACATCATTGACAGTTCATTAGTAGAAGCAGGCCTTTGAGATACTTCAATTGTAAAAAAAAAAAAAATCAAACGAGGACAAAATTGACATACCTTTTTCAGTTTCAACTGCAAATCCTGATCTGCTACTTCGAGATAGTGGGTGGTGATGTAGGTGTAGAGCAAAGGTTTTGGTAGAGCCTCTCGGAAAAAAAAGAAGGCAGCACTCCTCGATGCACCAGTGCAACAGCAATCATCACTCCTTATGTTCTGTAGAGACCTCTGTGTAACGCTGAAAACATTGAAATGTTGAACAAGAGAAATTCCAGTGGAAAACAGTTGGCAAATATCTGCAGTATAAGGGGTTTACAAACTCAAATTTCAACAAACGCAGAAATATCAATATGTTAGATAAGTTAGATAAGTGCCATGTGTGGGTACAAACCATGGCTGTCCAGGGACAGGTTCTTACTGTTCTGTGGCCTTGTAAATAGGGTGCTGTCTCTGAGAGCTATCATAAGCGGTCGGAAAAACTCCTGTGTAAGGCCCCCCACATCCACTGAACCCTCTGCTTGCATGAAGTCATCCATAAATATGACACTTAATTTGGCTTCTGGATTGAAACTCCTCCTTGCAAAGGCTCGGATGGCACCATCCATTATGTTTTCTCTGCATACATTTATCATATTACAGCTGGGAGTATTTCCAATCCAGACCTTTGATAATAGAGTGGTCAGTAAGGTTTTCAGATCTGGAACAAAAACACACAACAGTAACTAGTTATGTCCTCCATGAGCAGTAAAGGAAGACAGAACCATTTCGCAGGTGGGGTTTTGCAACATCCAAAACAGTTGCATTACCATATTATTATATGTAATCTGTACGATGCACTCTATTGGCCTGCTGACCCTGGCTCATTTAAGACGCAGTAAATTATCCATTAATAGTAAAGTAGGAAACTACCACTTACTCGTTAGTGTCATTAACATGAATGAAGTTCGGGAAGCCAGCAGTTGTATCCACGGGCACGGATGAGCTGTTTTGAGGACTATTATCTTCTTCGGGAACCAGAATGTCCTGGCAAAGAACAAAAATTCAAACCTGAATAAACTCAATTACCATGAAATAATGAAGTTTAAATTAAATAGTAATAAAAGGAGTCTCACAGCAATGTCTGTGTCCATTACATCATCCCAGGTTACATAAACAGTGCAGGATTCATTGATATGATCAATTATTTTGCCCGTTGTTGTACTTCTTATTGGTGATGCCCTGGCTCTCTGAATAGAGAACACCTCTGTTGCCATGTCATCTGAGCCGACAAAGTCAAATAGGTACTTCAAAACAAGAACAAAAATTTCTAAATATATTAATGATGAGCAGACATAATGCCCTTGTTTAAAGTTCTTATAAAATTAAGAGAACAAAAAAAAAGTGAACATTGACCAAAATTTGGGCGATTTCAGTAAATAAGCAATAACGCTTCAGGAGGTATCTGATATCTAAACGCAATTTTGAAGTAGCTGAATTGGCTGCGTGAGGTCAAATCTCCTCCTTACAACATGACCATCCGGATATTTCACTTGCAGTGGAATGCCATCCTGTGGCTCGGCGCGATTGCTCAAATTAAGCCGTCTTCTTTCCAAAGCCTGTCAAAAGAAAACAAGAAATAAAATAAATCTGTCTATGCTTGGTTCAATTGAAAAAAGCAAATGAGTTACACTATGCCTCTTTGCGTTTTCTGGAAACTTCTACTTCTCTGCGCTGTGCCTGGCCCTGTGTGATGGGAGGAGATGTCCAAATTATCCATCTTCGTCCGCTTATCCGGTATCGGGTCGCGGGGGGAGCAGCTCCAGCAGGGGACCCCAAACTTCCCTTTCCCAAGCCACATTAACCAGCTCCGACTGGGGGATCCCGAGGCGTTCCCAGGCCAGGTTGGAGATATAATCCCTCCACCTAGTCCTGGGTCTTCCCCGAGGCCTCCTCCCAGCTGGACGTGCCTGAAACACCTCCCTAGGGAGGCGCCCACCGACACGAAGGAGCAGCGGCTCTACTCCGAGCTCCTCACAGATGACTGAGCTTCTCACCCTATCTCTAAGGGAGACGCCAGCCACCCTCCTGAGGAAACCCATTTCGGCCGCTTGCACCCTGGATCTCGTTCTTTCGGTCATGACCCAGCCTTCATGACCATAGGTGAGGGAAGGAACGAAAACTGACCGGTAGATTGAGAGCTTTGCCTTCTGGCTCAGCTCTCTTTTCATCACAACGGTGCGATAAATTGAATGTAATACCGTACCCGCTGCGCCGATTCTCTGACCAATCACCCGCTCCATTGTCCCCTCACTCGCGAACAAGACACCAAGGTACTTAAACTCCTTCACTTGGGGTAAGGACTCATTCCCTACCTGAAGAAGGCACTCCATCGGTTTCCTGCTGAGAACCATGGTCTCCGATTTAGAGGTGCTGATCCTCATCCCAACCGCTTCACACTCGGCTGCGAACCGATCCAGTGAGTGCTGAAAGTCACAGGCCGATGATGCCATCAGGACCACATCATCTGCAAAAAGCAGCGATGAGATCCCCAGCCCACCGAACTGCAACCCCTCTCCACCCCAACTACGCCTCGATATCCTGTACATAAATACTACAAACGGGATTGGTGACAAAGCGCAGCTCTGGCGGAGGCCAACCCTCACCTGAAACGAGTCCGACTTACTGCCGAGAACCCGGACACAGCTCTCGCTTTAGTTGTACAGAGATTGGATGGCCCTGAGAAGGGACCCCCTCACCCCATACTCCCGCAGCACCTCCCACAGTATCTCCCGGGGGACACGGTCATACGCCTTCTCCAGATCCACAAAACACATGTAGACTGGTTGGGCATACTCCCAGGCTCCCTCCAGCCTCCTTGCGAGAGTAAAGATCTGGTCCGTTGTTCCACGACCAGGACGGAATCCGCATTGTTCCTCTTCAATCTGAGGTTCGACTATCGACCAAACCCTCCTTTCCAGCACCTTGGAGTAGACTTTATCGGGGAGGCTGAGAAGTGTGATACCCCTGTAATTGGCACACACCCTCTGGTCCCCCTTTTTGAAAAGGGGAACCACCACCCCGGTCTGCCACTCCTTAGGCACTGTCCCAGACTTCCACGCAATGTTGAAGAGGCGTGTCAACCAAGACAACCCCTCCACACCCAGAGCCTTAAGCATTTCTGGAAGGATCTCATCAATCCCTGGGGCTTTGCCACTGTGGAGTTGTTACTCTACCTCAGCAACTTCCACCAGGGAAATTGACGACAATCCCCCATCATCCTCCAGCTCTGCCTCTACCATAGAGGGCGTATTAGTCGGATTTAGGAGTTCCTCAAAGTGCTCCTTCCACCGCCCTATTACCTCCTCAGTTGAGGTCAACAGCGTCCCATCCTGTCCCAAAGCCTGTCAAAAGAAAACAAGAAATAAAATAAATCTGTCTATGCTTGGTTCAATTGAAAAAAGCAAATGAGTTACACTATGCCTCTTTGCGTTTTCTGGAAACGTCTACTTCTCTGCGCTGTGCCTGGCCCTGTGTGAATGAAGGAGATGTCCAAATTAGTTTAATTAATTAATTAATTATCTATCTAATGGCTGAGTGTGCTTACCCTTTCTTGCTTAGTCTGCAGACTTTCAAGGTATTCCTCATCTTACCTTGCACGAAGTGCACGCCACTCATGTAAATCCTATTGGGCAACATTAATTAATTTAAAAACATTAAATCTATTTAGGATTGTTTTATATTCAAAGTCCCTTGTATGAAACTCATAAAAGACAAAAGCTTACATCAGCAAAATCATCTGCTACTTCCACTACATCATCTGCTACTTCCACTACATCATCTGCTACTTCCACCATCTCTGGGTCATGAGATTCCTGTACAACCTGTAAAGCATCCTGAAACACAATAAATGTGATATAGCAATGTCAACAATTTATTGTCTTGAAGTGTAAGTCCGGTGTAAATTGACCCCATGGTCTTTTTCTGCATGAAAATACATCAAATAAGCCATCGAGACAATTTCTTTCGTTGATCAACCATTAAGGGAGAAATCCTTGAGAGATGCGAATAGCCAGACATGGCTAACACAGATTAGCTCGGGCAGTGTACTGAACGCATCCAAAATGGCATTAAATACTTTCCTTTTTGAACTGAACTCCAGTGCATTTGGTAGTCAACTTGTATGGACTGCCTGTCATTATGGACCTAGCCTACTGCCAAGGCTTGTAGACTTGTAAAACCCTTTAATAAACTCTGGGTTCGCTAACCAAGTTGTTGGTGCTTTGTTTTATGTGTAGGGACCCTTATCATGGTACTGCAGAGGTTTGGTGCCATTTTGAGCAATATTAGTGGTTTTTAAAAAAACACCTTTTGGATGCGTTCAGTGCACCGCCCCGAGCTAATCAGTCAGCTATGGCTGTTAACGTCTCTCAGGGATTTCACTTGTAATGGTTGATCAACAAAATAAATTGTCTTGTTGGCTTCTTTGATGCATTTTCATTGGCAAGTTATGCAATTATATATGATGTATAAAATAAGCCTAGAAACAGCTTTAAAAAGACAGTTTTGGTAATGAACACGCACAAAAGGATTGCAATTTTACTTCATGTCTCATTCACTGGTAACCAAACACCGAATATCATACGGAATGTTTAAAACAAACATGACTACGGTTATCAATGCAGAATTGAGCTCGGGCTCGTAAATGGGAGCAATTTCATATATATATATGTATATATATATATATATAGTTACCAACACTGCCTTTAAAAATGGAGCTTACACAGGTATTGATAAAAGGTCATCTTGGTCCAGGCTTTGGCAAGAGTCCTAGACTTCTTCTGCATCCTAAAGAGACCAAATAATGTATTGGTTATTTGATCATCTGAATGGTAACACCTACAATATACTGCTAAAATGTTGGTTTTCACAGACCTGTAAAGTGGTAAAAAAAACATTCTTACATACACCCATCTTGCTGTTCACGGACCTGCTCCGCCAGACTCTCCTTTAAAAAGGAGGGAGTAAATGTTACTAGAACATAGTTCTGTTGTATGCATCAATAGGAATCACCAAGTTCACATGAACAGGTCAAGCCAATACAGTGAAAATTAGATTTACACATTAAAAATTCAGTTTACAATTTAACAGGTCATTTAGCTCAAGGTATGTCAATGTACAGAACCTTTGGGAGTAAATATAAAGCCAATCGATTAAGCTCTCTGCTGGCTTTCAACACAGACGGTGAAAGTGGAGAAACTTGAAGTCTTGTAATTTTTTTATGACAATCTACCCTTGCCAACTCAAAATCAGTGCTGCCCACTCTTGGAAACACATTTCTGAGGACAGCATGGAACTCTTCTGCTGACAAAAACACTGGCACCTTTATTTTCCTCAAAGCTTCCGCTACAATGCAATTGCATAAAATAAAATCACTACAAACAAGTAATTTGTGCAAAATTCTCTTACAGGAACATAAAATGTAGCCTATGAATAATTAAACATATTGTAACATACCTTTTTGTGGGTGGAAGGTTTCCATATCAGGATGGAGGAGGAGACCAACTCTGAAAGTGGCAAGTCTTGTTTGCACCCTCCTCCTTGGCCCTCTACTGGAGGCAGCATTTTCCCTGAAAAGTCTCAACCTGAAAAAGTTACAAAATGTGCAGACCGTAAACGCAAAGCCAAATTAGCCAAGAAAAGGTTTGGCTTTAAATATTATACCAAAAGTAGTTGGTGGCATTATTTATTAGTAAAAAAATAAATAAACCCACATTAAAATTTAACTGCATAGCAAACTCTATTCAATAAGACTTTATTAAGCCCCCCACCCCCCTTCTCCTGACTGATTAGACTCTATCTGCTCCGAGAGATGGTTGAGTTTTCTGACATGACCCCAGAAACCATTAACTATGTCAAAACGACCAAAACTTTCCGGTGACCAGGGAAGGTAAAAGAAAAGGAGAAAAAAAAGCAACAAAGACAGAGGTACAGTAAAGATAATGTGATGAAATGATTTGTCTGTTGCAGAACGATAGTAACCTTTGGCCAAACACGGTTTGCTAATTAATAAATAGAGTTAGCGCGTTTTAACATCAGTTCATGTTATGGAGGGGCCTATAATATATATGAAACTCCCACCTTATATTTCTAAGGGACTTTTGTAAAGATTAGGCTAGATCTAGTCAGCAGGTGTTTACATTTGTCTAAGTTTTTATTTATTGGTTAGCTAACGGTTGACAGTTGTAAGCCTTGTTTGTTAGGTAACACTTTACTTGACAGTACCGACATAACCATGACATGACACTGTCATAACTATGACATGACACTGTCATTGTGTGTTTATAAGGTTTATGTGTCATAAACCTTATAAACAAGTCATAAACGTTTATGACTTCTGTCATTAAGTGTCATTCAGGTTTTTGTCATGACAAGTTGACATTGTTTGGCTTGTCTTGATTATGACAACTTGACATTAATCAAAGTGATATTACCAGAAGTTGTCTTGGTCATGACAAGTTGACATTAAATTTGTCTTGATTATGACAACTTGACATTAATCAAAGTGTCATTACCAGAAGTTGTCTTGGTCATGACAAGTTGACATTAAATTAGTTTTTGATTGTCTTTGTAATGACAACTTGACATTAACCCTTGTGTTGTCCTTCGGGTCATTGGGACCGGTTCGCTATGTATGTGGAGTGGAGTGTATTCGAGTACCTAGCTACCAGCCTGCCTTCCTGGCTGGCTGGCTGGCTGCCTGCCTGCTTCCAACTACTCTCTCGTCGTCCTTTGTCCGAAAAAAAAAAAAAAAAAGCGAGTTCTGGGGTCCCTGACACCCCGAGGCCACAGCCGCCCGCCCGTGCTACCTAACCACCAACCAATCAACCTGCCTGCCTTCCTGGCTGGCTGGCTGGCTGGCTGCCTGCCTGCTTCCAACTACTCTCTCGTCGTCCTTTGTCCGAAAAAAAAAAGCGAGTTCTGGGGTCCCTGAGACCCCGAGGCCACAGCCGCCCCCGCGCGTACGTTCGAGGCACTAGTCCGTCTCGGAAGCACTTCTCTGCGCATTTATCATATTTGTTGTTCTTTGGCTTTTTTTTTTTTTTTTTTTTTCGGTTGGAACCTTTGTTCTTCGGTTCAGGGTTCCGTCCGTGCGGTGCGGGGTGCGAAACCGGCATGGCCCGTTGCGCCGCGCACAACGTCCCAGAAGAAGAAAAAGAAGAAGAAGAATATGAAGAAGAAAAAGAAGAAGAAGAAGAAGAATATGAAGAAGAAAAAGAAGAAGAATATGAAGAAAAAGAAGAAGAAGAAGAAGAAGAATATGAAGAAGAAGAACAAGAACAAGAACAAGAAGAACATGAAGAAGAAGAAGAAGAAGAAGAAGAAGAAGAAGAAGAAGAAGAAGATGACGAAAAAGAGCGCGAGGGCCACGAGGCCGCGGCCGAGAAGGAGACGTTCCTGTCAAGGAACGGCAAAATCGAATGGTCCTCGGAAACACATCACCCACGCCGCCGCCGCAGCGACGCGCCTCGGTCCGGGACGAGTCTAGGCGCTGCGGCGGCGACGACGACGAGGCGAGGGCCCACGGAGTACGCGGCCGCGCGCGTCGTGGACATACCATCGGCATTCCGCCTGTTCGTCACGCCGCGGATGATCGACCTGGCGCTGGCAGCGACGATCCTCGCGGGCGTGTACAGGTCCCGGAACGAGGCCGCGGAGAGCCTGTGGCACGAGGGCCATGCCGATCAAACGGTTCCACGAGTGCTCGAGGATGCTGCGGTTTGACGACCGCGAGACCAGGGCCGCCAGACTGGCCTCGGACAAACTCGCGGCCATACGGGACGTGTGGGACGAGTGGGCGCGACGGCTGCCTCTCCTCTACGACCCGGGCCCCGACGTGACCGTGGACGAGCAGCTGGTTGCCTTTCGCGGTGCGTGTCTGCGTTGTTTTTATGTTTGTGTGTGTGTGTGTGTGTGTGTTTTCTTTCTCCCATTCTCATCCTTCTCTTTGCCCGTGCCGTAGGTCGATGCTCCTTCCGCCAGTACATGCCCAGCAAGCCCGCCAGGTACGGGCTCAAGGTGTGGGCGGCCTGCGACGCCGAGTCCAGCTACGTGTGGAAAATGCAGATCTACACGGGCAAGTCCTCCTCTGCCTCGGAGAAGGAGAAGAACCAGGGCGCCCGTGTAGTGATGGACCTGACCGAGGGGCTGAGCGGCCCGTGCAACATCACGTGCGACAACTTTTTCACCTCCTACGAACTGGCCCGGCGGCTCCTCGACGAGCGGGGACTCACCGTGGTGGGCACGGTGCGCAAAAACAAGCCCGAGCTGCCGCGCGCCCTGCTCGACGCCAAGGGCCGCGCCGTATTCTCGTCCAAGTTCGCCTTCACGCCCGCCGCCGCTCTCGTCTCCTACGTGCCCAAGAGGAACGGGAACGTGCTGCTGCTGAGCACCCTGCACGCGGGGCCCCCGCGACTCGGCCCCGGCAGGCGCGCCAAACCTGACGTCATCCTGCACTACAACGCCACCAAGGGCGGCGTGGACAACCTGGACAAGCTCGTCGGCACGTACAGCTGCCGCAGGAAGACCGGGCGCTGGCCCCTCGCCGTGTTCCACAACGTCCTCAACGTGTCCGCCTACAACGCCTTCGTGCTGTGGCGCGAGCTCAGGCCCGAGTGGATGCGCGGCAAGCTCAACAAGAGGAGGGCCTTCCTCGAGCGGCTGGGCGGGGAGCTCGTGACTCCGCTCGTCGAGAGACGCCGGCGTCTGCCTCGCACGGAAGCCTCCGCTGCGCTCGTCAAAAAAGCGGCGGTTGCGAGGTCCTCGGCCGCCTCAGCCGAGGCTGAGGCCGAGGAGGATGAGGCTGAGGAGGAGGCTGAGGAGGACCATGGCGACGGCCCCGGGCGCGCGGAACCGGACGCCGCCGCTCCTACGGGGCCCGGCAAGCGGAAGAGGTACAGAGGTCAGCGCTGTACCAGGAGCAAGGACCGCAAAACCCGCACCGTGTGCTGCGGTTGCGAGAGATACATCTGCGGGAGCTGCGTGAGGGCCTACTGCCCGGAATGCGTGGACCCGTAGAAAGCCTTGCTTGCCTGCCTGCATGCCTGCCTGCCTCTCTCTCTCTCTCTCTCTCTCTCTCTCTCTCTCTCTCTCTCTCTCTGCTACCTTCGCTCTCGTCCTTTCGGCAGGGGTCCCCCGGACCCCGCCTTGGGTACGATCGTATTTTCGCCGCGGCTCGAGACCTCCTCCCGTGGGTCACGGAGACCCTCGGCCGTGTGATTGTGATTGTGTTACATCCAAACGTACCTCACTATCGCAAGGGCTAAAGGACAACACAAGGGTTAATGACAGAAGTCATAAACATTTATGTTTATGATCCATGTTAAAGTGCACATCATTAATTGTGATTACTGCAGTTTACATTCAAACGCATTCTCACTAATCAGCATTTCCCTATAATGACAAATTAAATAATCAATTTCATATACTGAAATGCAATGTATATCAATGTACATCAGTGAAAGTTTTTCATCTTTTTTCATTTTTATTATTTAATTTTATTCTTGAAATAATTTATTTTATTATTAGACTAACACCCAACGGTGTCACTTACTCCTCTCTTCAGATGCGCTGTTTAAATATCTGAATCCACCCCCTGCAAATCCTGGGCCATCTACAGTTTTTCCGAGTGAAAACGTCACCATTCACGTAACGTCCTGTGGGAATCAGAGGTGGGAAACTCGGGCTGGATTTTGATACCCGAGTTCCCCAGTTGGTGATGCGTTGTTGACAACTGACGTTTGATGGAGGCGACTTTGGTTCACTGAACATAGTAGGTAAATACATGAGGGGATGAGTAAATTAGGAACAGGTGAGACAACAGGTGAAACACATCAGGGCGGGGCAGGACAATCAACAAAGGAGGGAAAACACAGGAAGTAAACTGGACAAGACAGAAAACCAGACTATCACAATAAAACTAGAAACAGAACACAACCAGGGATAATCACAACACTGAACACAAAATACAGACCACAATACACAAAACAGGATACATCAATACAACCGGGAACAGAAATACACAGAATGAATATACAATCACAGGAAACCCACAGAAATCAGTAATACAGGCAACCGAAATAAGCAAACAGGTCACAGATATGTCCATAGCATCACAATTTTCTTGTCAACTGGTTTCTCTAAAAATAAAATAAAACATCAAAGACAATTCAGTTTCTTGCATGCATATATGTATGTATGTAACTGGCACTGGAATTTACTGCGATGCAAGGGGGGCGCCACCTAAAATCTTGCCTAGGGCACGAAATAGGGCAGGGTTGGGCCTGAAACGTAGGCCTAACTGTCAAACTATAATTTTACTGCTATCAACAAATAGAGCTGCTGAAATGGCGTGAGTCGAGCCCTCCATTTTATAAAACCTTAAATGGCTGAAATCTTTCTATCCAACGTGTCGTTTCCAAACATGGCATTTTTGCCAAGTTAACTTGCTAAATAGGCTAACGTTAGCCAACACTTCAGCACACACTTCAACCATGAATGCATTAATGTTATAAGAATCCCAACTTGTCTCTACAATGTACAAATTCACTGAGACAACGTCACGGAATATTTTATTAACATTACTTAAATAAGACTAAATTACTTCATCAATGGTTTATTTTGGTTAGCTTAAAGAGACTGAACATAAATAATGTTACAATAGCAACGCAAACTTCAACCTTGTGTACATCACTTGGGGTCCTTTACAGATAACTTAAAGTACTTACCTTTCTACAAGACTCTCAGAAGAACTCGCCTGCTCCTGTCTGTTCTGAATTCTTTCAGTTACACCATTAAATCTGTCTCTCATAGCACACGTAATCTCGACCTCGACTCGACATGATGCACCGTCCGCCACCAAAGGAGTGCTGAACCATGCAGCCACGGCTTCTTTTAATGTCCATGAGCCACGGCCAGGTGACTGCAAATTAGTGGGGGAGGGGAAGCAGCGTTGTGATTGGCTGCAGTTTAACAAGCAAAAACGCAGCCTTCAACTGACCTCCACCTCTTGCTCTTGAGTCAAGCCTGTTTCTTGTTTTTTTTTTTCAATCTCGAAATCTTTATTTTAGATTACGAACAAGCAGACAATCGGCAAAAATAGATATTCATACAAACATCATCCGATTTACATGAAACTTCTAATGTATGGTCTACATGTGATACTGAGCCGCCCCTAACCACGCTCCCCTTTCATAACATTTGAACCGTTTAAGGTAGAGTCTTATGTGAGGTATCAATGAACTCAGCAGAGAGTTCCTTTTTTATTGGTAAAGGGTGGCCCCGACCCCTGTGCTTTGGCCACACCCCCTTTCACAGCTAATGAACTGTATGACGTAGAGTCTTGTGTGAGGTATCATTGAACTCAGCAGGGAGTTCCCTTTTCATTGGTGAAGATTTGCAGTGTCTGTCGCAAGTAGCGGCGTTCGCCAGTAACCCCAATGAGCGCAGAGGCGCGAGGGCCCGTCCAACGCTGCTCACAGCTTTAATGTTTTATTTGAGCCTCTTATTTCAGAAAGAATGAACAGTAACGGTTAGCAATAAAAGGTGAGCCTACTACTTCTTTGCTTTGAGCCAGTTACTCAAACAGACAAGCCTGTTGACATTTTCAGACAACAGGGAAGCTCGCTTATTTTGTTCAACATGCCCAGACAGTGAAAACAACATTTCAGAAGGTACTGATGTGGCCGGTGTCGCTAATTTCTTGCGTGCAAGGCAGGCCATTTGACCGTGTGCCCCTTCATGTGTGGACCACCATTCCTTGGGACAGTCATCCATGCCAGTAAGAGGCTCTGCCTTGTAGAGCTCCAGAAATTGCTCAATGGAACCATTTGGCAACTTTTTAAAAGTAAACTTTCCATTCAGAATCTTAGTGGCATCCATTTCGGCATCTCGCGCTCGCCATCCACTCAAAACGTAACGTTAGCCTAGTACTCTTGCCTGTTGTTTTGTGTCCGGGCTAACTAGATCCTGTGTGGTGTTGTAGTTTTTCTAACGTTACTAGTTGTTGCAACAGCATGTGAAAAAACTACAAAGGTTGCTAGGCCAAAAAGAACGTTAATCTCTCGATAAAAAATGTTACGCCGTTAAAATGGGTTTGCGTTAACGCCGTTAATAACGCGTTTAACTGACAGCATTTAAAATAACATATTGTTTAATTATATATATTTTTTTTTTATTATTTTTTAAATGACATTGAAACTTTTAATATTTATGAATAACATTACTTTGAATTTCTGTTTGGATATCATGATATTAAGGGAGAGAAGACAATGAGAGAGAGACAGGTAATACAGACGTCAATGTTCAGAGATATCAAGGGACAACACTGCCACCACCAACAGTTGAAGGATACAGGGAAAGTGACAGTGAAGACAAACAAAAGTCAGAGACAAAGACAAGGAAGAGAAAAGTACAAACAGCTTTTCAGTCTAGTGATGACAGTGATAGCACAACTGAAGGAGATGACACAGGGACAACACAGTCACCACCAACAGTTGAAGGATACAGGGAAAGTGACAGTGAAGACGAACAAAATCCAGACACAAAGGGAAAGAAAAGTACAAACAGCTGTTCAGTCTAGTGAAGACAGTGATAGCACAACTGAAGGAGATGACACAGGGACAACACAGTCATCACCAACAGTTGAAGGATACAGGGAAAGTGACAGCAAAGATGAACAAAATTCAGGGACAAAGAAAAGGAAAACTACAAACAGCTGTTCACTCTACTGAAGACAGTGATAGCACAACTGAAGGAGATGACACAGGGACAACACAGTCACCACCAACAGTTGAACTGAAGGGAGTGAACTGTCCAATACATCCACACAAAGGTCTGTACCAAGTGAAAAAAGGTTTACTGGATGATGTAACTGAAAGTACAAAAAAAATGTCTGAGACAGAGGATGACAGTGAAGCCGAAAAAGGCTCAGAAATATGTGGGAAGGAAACAAAGATGGGGGACAGAAAGACAGAAAAGAGAGAAGAGCACACAAAACAAAATGATAAAGAAGACACGTACAGGACGTGCATAGTAGGACCAAAAAACTTCAAATTTAAGGTACCAAGAAAAAATTGGAACAAAATAAAGCCAAACAAAGGACAAAGAAAACTGAGACCTACATGGAGGGACATATTTTACAAGTAATTTAGAAAAAGTAACTCATCGTGCACATTAGCTTTTAAATATAAAAATATATTCGAACACGTGACAGCCGGAAAAAAATTTTGCCATACCTCCAGTGCACATTTGAAGGTTGTGAGGCAGTGGATACTTTCACTAGGAAAAGACCACCAAAATCAAAGGCAAGAAATATTACTGTCATGGTGACACGGTTTGGAGAAGTTAGCCACCTACAGTCAGAAAGAAAATGTAGACCTGCAAGATACCTACGGAGAGGAAAGATCGCGAAAGCAGTAAAAAGTGGTGTGAGCAACTGCTATTATGAATAGTTGAAAAACACACCTGTGGAAGAGATCATGGCTGGTAATATAACCAGAAGCCTCACAAAGGATGTCTGAAAAAAAATATCTTCCGAGATCAGAAGTGTTGCAAGTCACTGCCACAGTGTTCCATCTATATCCCACTGGCTTATGGAGTTCAAGAGGAGGCTGTCCCACATTACCAGGGGAAAAATTGCACAAATAGAGATTACAGCTGGGCATTGATGAACAGTGTGCTCATCTCTTTTAACCAAGAGGATGTCTCTGCATACCTTTGCAGAGCATTCGAGATTTTGTCGGGACAAAACCAAGAAAATCCAAATTTCACGGTGCTCCATTTGTGTTCTGCACACATACTAAAGGCATTCTCACAGGCCTTTGGGAGAACAACCAGTGGCAGAGGTATAAAGGAGTATGCAACATACAGTTTTGCATACCTGCTGAACTGTGCAAGCATGCCAGAAGCCCTTGAGGTTTTCTATCACACGTGTGTGCAATTTGATGCAGAACAGCTCAAAGACTCAGTCAACATCAGTGCAAGGTACCTGGATAACTGCATTTCAAAGAGTCGAGACATGGATATTGAAGAAACACAAGAGGGGAGCAGGACCAGTGATTCCAGTGACCCTATCAAAGGGTATTCTTGCAAGGTCCCCATTCACTCAGGCTTTTGAACTAAGAAGGGAGCAAGCCACATGTGATGTCCTGTCTGTTGACACAGCAGACAAAAGCAACCAATACCACTGCCCAGGGATAATTAATATTGTTTAAGACATACATGGGGATCTTTCCCTTGTGGATAGGTGTACTACTAGGTGATCTGTCAAGGCATTGTCAAGAATCTGTCACAAGAGGAACATGCAAAACGCGGGAAACCAACTGTCATGTTGAACTATGGTTTGAGTTGGTGAAACACAACATCTTGTGTAAAAAGAAATACCTTAGACCTGCAGAGTTTGTTTCAGAAATGTTTGCCTCAGTAAAGGGAAGGTATGTTGAACATATAATTCAACATATCCTGCCAATTGAAATACTGGCTAGAAACCTTCAAAGCTCTGTTAAGCCAGAAGATGACCCAGAAGAGCAGTGGTGTAAGAGGGACACCTCTTCTGGCAGCTCAAAGCCCAAATCCAAATATTTCAATCCTCCAAGACATCTTCCAAACCCCAAGACCAAGAAGAAAATGAAAGTTGACTGCTCAACTTTCATTTTCCAACAGGTTGAAGATGCACATGTAAGTAATGTAAAGTTTTATAAATGACAGATTGTAAGATAAAGGACATGAAATAGATGAGTAGGTAAATGTTTATGGTTATTTTTCCTCCTCATTGCACTGGGTAGAGACAGTGACGATGCAATAGAATTACTGGAGTTTTATAGCAGCTCACATTTGACATTATAGACTTAAATCATAGATCATATACCTTAATTCCTGCATGGCTTTCAATGTTAATCCTTACTTTCAGTTAACCTTGCTTCGGAAAAAGAGGGCAAGATGATTGTTGCAGTACTGCCATCACAAGTGAAGGGTCGGAGCATCTTCATCCACCACACTGAGCTACGGTCACTACGACCCCACCTGTGGTTGACAGGAGAGGTAGGCATATTAAAAGTTCTTCCTCTCCCTGCTTGTCTAAGTGTCTTGTTTGTAAAGACACACACACACAACTAAAGCAGAAAATTTATGTTAACGAAGACAATTATGGGACAGACTTACTATATCAACCCCATGAATGGATTGATGTTACCAACCAATGCATTTTAATACAGTATTAATACATTATACAAATTGAACTGTCCATAATACAGAGGAAATGGGGGGTGCATTTTAATGTCCCCTATTCCTAATGCCTTTATAGTGGTTATAAGTTATAAAAGAAAGTTGGGTGACACTTTACTTGAAGGTACCTACATAAGCATGACTGTCATAACTATGGCATGACACTTGAAATGTCAAACATTATAAACATGTCATAAACGTTTATGACTTCTGTCATTAAGTGCCATTAGGTTTTGTTCATGCCAAGTTGACAGTCTTTGGGTTGTCTTGATTATGACAAGTTGACATTAATCAAAGTGACATTAACATATTATGTCTTTGTCAAGACAACTTGACATAAATGGAAAATGCACCTCTTTTTGTAATAAAGGATAATTCCATTATTTAGCACTTTGACCTTCCTTTTTGGATTGTCTAGGATGAAATAAAGTGATTGACAATGGTCCTGTCTTGGGTATTTGGCTCATTTAGAATCGCCCCTAGCCTCCTTCAGAAAGGGTGGATACAGGTAATCAGAGTAGTATCAAAATACAAAATGCTAAATAAAACATGACAGAAACTGTATTTCGCTATGTTACTTGTTTTGGAACATCAACGAACACCACTAACCACTCGTTGAGTTGCACATTGGTGGTTTTAAGGACAGGTTTGAGATTGCCCATAGCCAGCCATTCTTAAGCAGGCTAGGGGGGATTCTAAATTAGCCAAATATCCGAGACCGGACCAATCGTCAAAATTTCGGTGTCAACCACTCTATTTCAAAGTGCTAAATAGTGGAATTATCCTTTAATGACATGTTGACATAATGATAATTATAATTAGATGAATAAGGTTACAGACCAATTCTAGCACTTGGTCAGATAGATGTGTGACAGGATATGTCACAAAACTGGCTGTCATGAAACCACTATGACAGTGAAATTAATACATTTTTAGACCTGAGTAAAGTGGTAACATTTTGATGTGTCATTAAGATATCTGGTTATTATCAAGTTGTCATAACAATGACATCCCAAACTAATTTAATGTGAACTTGTCATGTCAAAGACAACTTCTGGTAATGTCACTTTGATTAATATCAAGTTGTTATAATCAAGACAACCCAAAGAATGTCAACTTGTCATGAACAAAACCGAGTGGCACTTAATGAACAAAGTCATAAATGTTTATGATTTGAATATAATGTTTATGACAACTTCATGACAAGTCATATTTATGACAGTGTCATGTCATGCTTACGTAGGTACCTTCAAGTAAAGTGTTACCGAAAGGGGTTGGTTGGTTTACAGCTGCTACTCTGAGTGAGTGGTGATCTCATGATAGGCCAACAATATATGCCAGAATTACGTTATTCATTTCAATGGCCAAAAAAAGTATTTAGCGTTCATATGGCGATGCTGTATGCTAATGTTAATCAAACATTATGTTGTGTATATCAGATAATTCAGGTATTGATGCATCTCAGTGCCTATACATACAACATGGTGGACACCATCTACTTGATGGACCATTACACTGCAGGTGTGATTTAGTTTGACAGAGCTACAATACACTGCCAACGTTTACCTAAGGTAATATGTTCAGTGTCTGTTTGTGCATTTGATGGTATGTTGTGTGATGGGGATTCACTATAGTGCATGAAATAGCTGTGATGAGAATCTTCAAGTCCTCTTCATAAGGAAGCACTATGCATTTTCACTGTCTGAAAGCTTACTTGTCCATGCCAACATTTCTATCAAAAGATTATGATACTATACTTGTCATAGGTAAACAACTAACTAACATGTTAATCAAATCATCATCAAACATTGTTTTTTTTTTCATGCTGTAGGTAAACTTTGAAATTTATGATGCAATTCTGTCATTCGTCCATGTGAATAATAATCATTGGAACATGCTGGTTTGTTGCTTTCTTAATTTTCATTCATTCAGATGTTTGTTTTCACATAGTGAAATAAAGTAGGGATGCACGATATTGGATTTTGGCCGATATTTTCAAACTCATTTTGGCCGATACCGATATATAAACATTTTCCCCCTGATGTATATACACTTAAGTTTTACTGAAGAGAAATCCAAGTCTTTCTCCTGTACTACCTTTACCTTATTACACTGTACTACCTTTACCTTATTACACTCATGTGTGATAGATATGGCAATTCACAAGACAAGCAACATTTAATTCTACCATAAATGTATCATTTTACAAATGTAAACAGATATTCACCCCTGAAAAAATAGATAAATTATTTCACTTGGAAGAGAATAAATGATATGTCAGTGCCACATTTTATTTTTTATTTCAGACTTCAAACTTCAGTCCTTACGAGTAAAATAGATTAAAAAAAATACATTTTCAAATAAAAAATGTACATCCATCTCCTACATGAACAGGTCTGCCAAATGCTTCCCTGACATAATAGTTGACATTGTACTGAAACTTACAGTGGTAACAAAAAAGCAGCTGTAGTCCAGATACACTTCAGTCCTTAGGACCCACTTCAAAGTATAATCAAACTTTAAAACCAAGCTAAAATATATTCTTGTGAGCCACACACAGTGCTGTAACAACTCAGTGACAAACAGTGCGATCGAAAAAAATACAAGAACATTTTATCCTTCACTTGAACTTGAGTCGTGCAAACCTTTTCAGTCCAACTAACTAGGGTAACAACTTCAGCTGACCGGTTCAGCTATTTTTTTAATACCAGAGTTAGGTTTTTCTTCACAAAAATTAGCATCTCTGCTTTTTCACCATCCATTCGATTTCTCTTTTCGTCTATCACATCAGAGGCAACGCTAAACAGCCGTTCACTGTCAACACTCGTGCAGGGCGCACACAGGTATTTGCGTGCAGCAGGAGCAAGGGCAGGGAAACGGGCCTGGTTGCGTTTCCAGTACTCCCATGGACTGTCGTTCCTGGGAATTGTGGGTTCGGCCAGGTATGAGATGACCTATGAAGTAACAGAATACCGAAATATCACTTACTGATTCTTTTTTTTTTTTTTTTTTTTTACTTTATGTTGTTTAGGCATTAACAGAGCCCTAACATTTTTTTTCTCCAGAAATCATATGATTTATTAGTTGCACATGTATTATTAATACACAGGCCGACTTATGATAAATAGGCTATTATCTATGTTAGGACAAAGCAGAATAATAATCAAGAAAGTAGCATTATTAATTAGGATGCTTTTGGTCTAAAGTAAAATATTCAAAAAAATAAATAAATAAAAAAAAAATACATTTGTGCAATTTTTAGATGCTTACCTGTGACGTGACCCCGGTCTTGTCTTGCTCCAACATGACATTCTCCTCCAGAATTTCTTCATACATATCCAGCAGTGATCCTGTTCGGGTCGTCTTCTCTGGGGGATCCTCTGTGCTCATGTCATCCAAAACTTTAAGCAACAGGTCGCGAGCACTCTTTTTTTTCCACGTCAAAGTACTGGTCTTTGTAGCAGGCATTTAGCATTGTTGCACCAGAATAAAGTGCTTCACACTGCACACCGTTGAAGCGATGATTGACGGCTTCCAGCAGGGTAGTTTTGGTGGTCTGCACGCCTCTGTCCGTGTCACTCGGCCGGCCAAGCAGTCGTGTCAGTGCCACAACCGCGGGGATAACATCAGCTGCAGAGGCCTCTGCAGAACTGACATCTCTGGTCATCTGCTCAAAGGGGGCGAGAACTGTGATCATATTTTCTAGAATTCCCCACTGATTTGCCGTCAAAGTTGCAGGAAGCTCGAAATCAGCAGCATAAGCACCTAGTGCTCTCTTCTGTTCAATCAAGCTTCGCATCATATAAAATGTCAAATTCCATCTGGTAGCGACGTCTTGTTGAAGTCGTTTTACTGACATTCCGAGTTCTTTCTGTACATCCTCCAGCCGACTGTATGCCAGCTGGGAGTGCTTGAAATGTCCAACTATTCTCCTTCCCATGGCCACAACATCCGCCACGCTGCGCTGAGACAGGACAACTTCATGCACCGCCAGTTGCAGCGTGTGTGCCATGCACGGTAGACTTGCCACAACCAACCTCCACCATAGCTTTAGCCATGTTACGGGCATTGTTATGTAGCACGACATGCACTCGTTCTCTTTCTTTTTTCCATTTCCCAAACATATTATCAAATGCGGATGCAATTGCAGCTGCTGTGTGAGAACCGGAGCCTTCCTGTGAGTGTAGGACAGCTTTTTTTCATCTGTCCACTGGGCAGTGAGGCTCAACATGCTAACAGGACTCATGCTTGATGTCCAGATGTCCGTGGTAAAGCTAATGTGACTAGCGCCGGCGAGGAACTTTTCAATGTGACTGGCGACAGCACTCTGGAGTTCAGGTAAGGCCACATCAGAAAAGTAGCGCCGGCTAGGCATAGCATACCGCGGCTCTAGGTACATCATTAGCCTGCTGAAGCCAACGTCTTCCACCACGCTGAACGGCTGGTTATCAAGAGCAATAAATTCAATGATTTTGTCGTTAAGCTCTTTTACCTTTGGGTGGTCGCTGCTGTATTTTCTAGCTTTGTCAAAGGACTGAAGTAGAGGCTGCTGATGGGTTTTTGCCGGCGTTTTTTCCTTCTTACTTTTCAAAAAGTCTTGGTGCTGCTCAGGATGACAGCTCTTAAGATACGTAATCATATTTGTAGTGTTAAATGAGTGTTGTTTCACGCCTCCTCGCATCACTTCTGTTTTACAAATACTGCAAATAGTAAGTTTGTTATCCATTTTACAGATCTCTAAATACTTCCACACTGCCGACATGTTGGAAATTTAAGTTTCTGGCGCTCAAGCTGCGTTCACAGTCGTCATGCGCGCATAGTAAAAACGCCACCCTATCGGCAGGGCTCATCGGCAGAAATATTCATATCTGCCGATGCCAATGATGGT
Organism: Perca flavescens; assembly: GCF_004354835.1. Taxonomy (NCBI): domain Eukaryota; kingdom Metazoa; phylum Chordata; class Actinopteri; order Perciformes; family Percidae; genus Perca; species Perca flavescens. The sequence continues at coordinate 3,092,783 of NC_041337.1, forward strand.
CATTTTAAGCTTTTATCGGCCGATACCGATGTCGTGCCGATATCATCGTGCATCCCTAAAATAAAGTATTAATTATAGTATACCCTCTCTTCTTTCACAGTACATTCATGCAAAGTCTGGCACAGTGTTTCAATTGGATCCTTCATCAGCATCCTCTGAGCTTGAGGACTCCACACATGCTGCTCAGAAACTACAGTAAATTCAAGCTAGGATTCTAAACATTTTAAGTCAATCACGTTTACTTTTATTAAACAATGGCAGCTGATTGTAGGAAGTCAGACAGTGGTATTTTTGAAGATCTGTCCATATGCCTTATAATTGAATAAAAACGTTGCTAAAATGTATCTGAGAATGGACGTTTTGGTAGCACCTGAAGAAAAGTATCACATTTCTCCAGAGAATACTTGAAGATGAGGAGAACAAGTCATGGGAAAACTGCCTGGGTGGATGTTCAGTGGAAAGGAGGAGTAATGCCCCACCCAGTGCAAAGGGATGGTTGCAGCTGTGGTGTGATTGTTGTCAAAGTAAGTTGATCTATGTAGTATAGAGGAAACTTGATGTTTCTTTCATGTTTGCGGTGGTGGAAATAAGGTTCTATTTGGGTGTTTCTGTACACATACAAGATTTCTATAAATACTCCCTGTCAAGCATGAGTTGAAAAGTGGTTTAGTTATCTATTAAAAGAGAGACATTTTCAATAACTGCAGTGTTGTTAATTTAGATGGCAAGAGCAGTGATGGAAGCCTTCCCTCAGTTCCCCAAAATGAAGCATCAAGTATACAATACAGTATCATACAACATATTTGAATAACTTAAAGGCACTCCACATATATTCAGATTAAATGTGTCATGCCAATACACTTTCTTTCAGTCTTTGATGAGGAAACACGCTCAATGTGTGGAGCTGAAGCCCGCTGGACATGCACTTCCCGTTACAGACTGGGTGAGCTGTTGTGAGCAGCAGTTAAGTGCCTTGGCCCCCAAACTCTGGAACTCACACCTCCAAAATCTTTGTAACTGTTCTTCTCTTCCTTTCTTCAAAGCCCATCTCAAGACCTTTCTGTTTAATGATCACTTCTCCTCCACACCCAATACATAGCTCTATCTTTCCTCCTATGCTCCTTTAGTTTGTTGTTGTATTTTCCTTTCTACTATGTAAAGCGACCTTAGGTTTGAGAAAGGCGCTATATAAATGTAATTTATTATTATTCACCTGTTGTGAACCAAATTTCCCCGTGGGGACATTTCAATTCCCCTGGAGGGTCAGGTAACGCAAAAGTAACGAGTAACGTAAGACATTACTCTGCACTGGGAGTAACAAAGTAAAGTAATTCATTACATTTGAGAAGTAACGAGCAATATGTAATAAACTACTTTTTTGAGTAACTTCCCCAACGCTGGTGACATACAGTTAAACTTAAGTGTCCTGCCAATTGACAAAATAATGTACATTAATAAATCATTAATTCTTTTTTCAATTCAACAGATCCAGTGTGATAAATGTGACCGGTGGTTCCATACCCTGTGCTTGGAAATGGACAACAAGAAGTTAAAGGAATTCAAGAAAAGGAAATGGCTGTGTGTGTTATGCTGATGAAAAGGTTGAGGAAAAAGAAAATTCCATTGGAAATTAATGGATTTTCTTTCTTTTCAGATATAAGAAAGCAATGTGTGGGTGAAGTAGTTCGACAGGCTTGGGCTTGCCTTTGGCCTTTCGTTTGGCTTGGCATTTGCTTTGGCCTGGATTGTCTTGGTTTTAAATTAGTTTGAACTGGTGGTGGAGTTAAAGCATTCTGTGTAGGGGCATATCATTTGCTGTCAGAGATTGGAACATTGTGCTTTGTCCAAGTGCCAGGTTTTGTTTTGATATGTCAATTCATTACTGAGAGATGTACATAGTTTCTGTTTGGTGGCTTTGTCGCCATGTTTTATGGCCTCTCACAGGCAAATAAACTTGGTATTGAACAATCTGACAAATAACAGGAAGGTCTGAAGCAAAAATACAACTTTTAAAACTCAATTGGGTAAGTTCACATAATCAAATGGTCAATGAAAAACAGAGCAACAAAATGCTGCATGAAACAATGCTTTGTTGTCCTTAGAAATTCTGCTGATGCCCCTAGTGGAAGTTATAGAGCAAAAATCTGTTTTCTGCAATCTGGAAGAAGTGTTTTATTTTAAATTTTTAAATGAAATACAGCATGCCTACGCAGTCTTGAAAAGTATGGGAAAGTATGGAATTTGAATTTAGCATTTTACAGGTGTGGAAAAGTATGGAAAAATATTGTGAAGGTTTGGAAAAAGTTTGTGATCACTCAACGATTCCCACACCTCTATATTCTACTTTGCTCCGCCATAGTTTCATCACATATCAAAAAATATTTTAAACTACTTACCAACATACAATAAGGCTACTTTATTTGCATTGTGTTCTACTACTGATTTTTATGTAGTTAGTTGATTTTGGTATTGGTCTTAATGATGACCATCTTGATACATTTCTAACTGGAATGCTTAAGATTAGGCCTACCTTATGGGTCCTTAACAGTTGGATGTTTACATGTTTAAAAAAATGTGCGCTGATGTCCACTACGTAAAAAATAATTGAGTATGGAAACAGTATGGAATTTTGAAATGTGTAGGAACTTTGGAAATAGTAGGTGCAACAAAATACCATTAATTAAATAATTACCCATATGCCAGAACAGCTCTGCATTGGTCTGGGGTGTTTTAGTCCGATAACTTGGACGCTATTGAGCAAAAAGCCATTTTCCATAGGAAATGATTGGGATTCTTTTAAAAATTAAAATAAAATAGTAGGTGCCAAATATTAATTTATAGTGAGAGGTTTCTCATTAGTACCACATAGCAGAACAGCTCTGCATTGGTCTGGGGTGTTTAGAACATCTGATATACAAGCTATTGGAAATAAAAATACATGAAGTTCAGAACGTAATTTATTGACGGTCCCTAGGTAAAAACCAAGCAGTTAGGAGCAAATGGGTGTCCTATTGTTTTCTTTCAAGACTGAGTGAAAGCACAGCAGGAACTACTGATGAACCTGAAATGAATATCCGAGTGTCTGTCGAATATCCAACATCAAACTAAATTCACCACGGTCAGTTTCCCTGGGGTTGCGCAATCAGAGGAGAGGCTAAGCTAATCGTTGCCTCACCTCCTCTTTCCCTGTGTAGGCTATTTGCAGCGCAGCGGAGCACTGCAAATTTAGAATTTTCGTGCATTGTCACTATAAAAACGTTTGGAATTACACAAAAATTATCTTTATATGTACTATATAATTTTTAAATTTTTCTTTCAGCTATTTATTTTTATTGGATTATGATAGGGTGAGTCCCTGCCTTCCCTGCCTCCTTTGACCGCACGTCACTGCTATGCTGTGGTTAATAGGTAGCTAACTTTCCTAGCTAAAGTTAGCTCACCTGCTCGCTCGCCACATTAGGTTAGGGGGCATTGCCGCCATATCTGACATTTAAAATACGGGCTTTTATTTCAGATGTCCACACCACAGGGCACTTCCAGTGTAGCCATCACATCACTAAGATTAGTAAGTAAAGTTGTCGTATGTAGTAAGATATCATTAATTCTGTCCTAGCAGGGATGTGCAGAGACATTTTTGGTGGCAGGGACTCAAGGAAAAAAAAAAGGCCTAATAGTTAATACATAATTATTTATATTAAATTCAAACAAAACACTATATATTAACACAACTCTGACTACCTTACCTATTTATCTTATTTCCCTAACCCAGTTGCTTAAAGGGGTGATAGAATGCAAAACTGATTTCACCCTGTCATAGTTGAATAACGACGGTGGGTAAATAGGACATACATAGAAGCTCAAAGTCCCACTGACACCCCTTTACTATGAAAATCTCATATTTTGAAACTGCCGCTGAAAACGGGCGAATCTCTGGAAGTTGACGTCAACCTCCCAAAAACCGGAACCTTTGTCAGCCCATGGGTGTATTAAGAGAATGGTCACGCCCCAACATTTACATAGGCTACACAACTGACCTGAGATCAGGTAGTCTTCTGAATCTAGCTAGGTCATGCAGATCTCTGCTATTCCATTACAAAATTCACTTCTGAAACTTTTTTATGCGAGAAATCAACTATGTAAAGCTCAACTATGGGCCACTTTACGAAAATGGATGGCTAATTGCAAATTTTGTCCGAGTGTGTGTCGGAGTTCAGCGCCGGTGCTGCCTGTGTGGCTGCCTTGCCGCCCAACCTGCCTTCCTTCACAGACCCCGGCCTGCTATGAGGTACTTGGAGCTCCGTCACGACTGGCAGCCCACAGCACTCCATACCCGCGCAAAGTCACCGTCTCTTGGGGCAATAGACAACTAAATGCCCCTGCTCTGACAGAGCTCCAGGGCCTGAAACTCCCCTCTTCCTGCTAGCTAAATGCCCGGTGTATGTGAGTGAGAGCGCGGTCAGCGAGCTTGTTACGCCAGCAATCTGTTACCACAGGTTCCAGTTAATCTTTTAATGTGTGTAATTATAATGTGTTGAGTTATTTAAACAAACGCTTGGGGAAATACACGCCTCTTGTCCGCAAGTCTCATTGATAGAGCCTGCGGCTGGACGGAGCTAACTAGCCTCCCCTTAGAATTCCTCTGGAATTCACAAACATTCATTAACTTGAAATCGGACACCGTTGTTAGCTTTATAAGACATTTAGTTAGATGTGGTATAACTGGCGTGATGAAATTCAAACTGCAAATATACTCGGAATTACGCCAAAAATGAAGCTAACTATCCGTGATTTGTAGCTACACACTGCTAGGATTGAAGGGACAGTCGCAGCTAACGAAACCCTTACAGCTCACAAATATTCATTAACTTGAAATTGGACACAGTTGTTAGCTTTATAAGACATTTAGTTAGATGTTGTATAAGTGGCGTGATGAAATTCAAACTGTAAATATACTCGAATTACGACAAAAAATGAAGCTAACTAGCCGCAATCTTGTACACATAGCTAGGATTGTAGGGACAGTCACAGCTAACGAAACCCTTAAAGCTCACAAATATTCATTAACTTGAAATCGGACACAGTTGTTAGCTTTATAAGACATTTAGTTAGATGTTGTGTAAGTGGCGTGACAAAATTCAAACTGTAAATATATTCGAATTACGACAAAAAATGAAGCTAACTAGCCGCAATCTGTACACATAGGATTGAAGGGACAGTCGCAGCTAACGAAACCCTTACAGTTCACAAATATTCATTAACTTGAAATCGGACACTGTTGTTAGCTTTCTAAAACATTTAGTTAGATGTTGTGTAAGTGGCGTGACGAAATTCAAACTGTAAATATACTCGAATTACGACCAAAAATGAAGCTAACTATCCGTGATTTGTAGCTACACATAGATAGGATTGAAGTGACAGTCGCAGCTAACAAAACACCTAGCTAAACTTCACAAATATTAATTAACTTGACATCGGACACCGTTGTTAGCTTTATAAGACATTTAGATGTTGTATAGCTAAGTGGCGTGACTTTGTGTGTAACATGTGGTAAGAGATTGCTGGTGTAACAAGCGCGCTGACTGCGCTCTCACTCTCACACAACAGGCCATTTAGCTTTGTATAGTTGATTTCTCACATAAAAAAGTCTCAGAAGTGAATTTGGTAATGAAACATTGCAGTGTCTGGAATATGAGATTCTGTCGCTTCTCTAATGAGTGTGTATTGGGGATTCGCTCAAGCAATCAGCGCGCAGCTCATCTAAATATTCACGAGCATACCATATTTGGAAGAAAAGCTCTTGTTACAAATAGGGCCAAAACACAGGGATGTATAAGGGCCAATAAAATATCAACCAGGCCATTTTCAGCCCAACCAATGTTACATACCCCATTAGGAGACCATAAGGAACAGTGTGAAATACTCTATATAATCATTCTATCACCCCTTTAATAGATTTAATAAATACTCAACAAAATGATCAGTTCACACAAAGACTTTTTAATATTCACCAGGTTAATCACAAAAAGCAAAGGAAACTCTGCCACAATGTTTTCTATGCTACTAGTTTGAAGTATATATTTAGAATAACCAAGGAGACGAACATAGTTTCATCCGCTCACTAACCCTGACTGGCGCATTAGTGCTTCCATGCCCTGCTTCTCCGTTTATCCCCATTTTTGTTCTCCTTTGTTCCTTTTTTTGTAAATAAACCGATTAAACCTGCCTGTGTCTACCTAGTGGGTTCGGTTCCATTTTCAAGCTTTAAAGGCCTTGAATACTCATACAGGTGTTTTCAATTAATGTGGCTGATTAGACCTCTTCCCAGGACTGTGTTGGTGTGGTTAGACTGATTGAGTGACATCTTCTTGAGTCCCCTGTTGGTGCTGTTGGACAAATGAAAACTTTATCATTCTTATTGGTATTGGAAGGGCTCTGGCCCACCTTCAACCTGAGCAGAGTCTAATCAGCCAGAAGAACTAAAAACACCTTTATGGGTGTTCAGAGGCTTTAAGCTAACAGTTCTGCTGTTGCCCATCTTGATATATGGCAAAATGACAAGTTATATTTTTAGGTTTGCTGCTTCTGTCCTGCAGATTGCCAGACTCACATTATACTAGCTCTTGCAGAAATACAACATACTGTAAGGCACACAATTTTGTAACATTCCTGATGAGGTATTGGATGCAACCATAAAAGAGAGAAAAGCAGAACATCATCATACAAGAGAAGTTAATGCCCAATAGACAATTGCGTGCCAGAACATTGTGGTGCAGAGACGTGTCAGAGACTATGTAAAAAGAGTTGATGGTGCTGGTGTCGAGTCCAGGAGAACAACAATACAAAGACGAGTACACACTGTGCCTTTTCCAAGCTGTATATGGCACATAGATGGCAATCCCAAACTTATATGATGGAAATTTGTTGTACATACGCACAATGGATGATTACAGTAGAATGTTTCTCCAGTGTTCGGCAGCAAACATGGAAGACATGAGAGTGAACAGAGGTGAAATTTCTGTGTTTACTGTGTTTGTAACAGGCAGGGGAAAGGGGGATAGGATAAAATATTACTGTTAAAAATGTGTGGGGCCGACTAGGTTTTAGTGGAGGCCTAGGACCTCTCTAAATTTCAACTCAAGATTAAAATAGGGTAAAAACATTAAAAGGCAGGTTCTTAAAATCATGGGTGAGCAGAGCCAAAACACACATTTACAAAGAAAGAACGGAAGAGATTGGAGGGCCGATCACTGCCCTGCTTGTACACAGACTGTCCTTGTTCATTTAAAGGTTGGGGTGCTCTTCGCACACATTTGTCCAGAGATCATACACAAACTGAACAGTCATCTAAAAAGCACAAAACTGTTCATTGTGTTTTTAAAGATTGTGACTATAATACTAATATATATTCAACTTTTGCCTCACATAAAAGTAGGAAGCACAATCCTCACTGCCTTGAAGATTTTAAACATACTGTATTTCAGACGCATTCAAGTCAGGAAGCAGCAGATAACAGCTGGTTGAAAATGAAGTTACTTCTGATGTAATGCTTGTGAAAGAGGGAGAAGATTTAGGTAAAGCCATTTTTGATGAGCTTTTTTCCTTATTACTTAAATTAGATTGCATCTTCAATGTGCCCAGTAGATGCAAATGAGATTGTAGAGGAGCTTCAATTTATTACTTGTTCAGCATCTGCACCCATTATCAATAGCATTGTACATGACACATTTGAAAACCATAACTGCACTGTTGAAGAATTTGTAATCACAGATTTGGTAAAACGCATTTGCCAGTTAAATCCTATTAGTGCAGCCTTTAGTGAAGAAGGTCCTCTTGGCACAGCATATAAGAGAAATCAGTACTTAAAGGAAAATTTCTCTATTGTTGAACCGTTGGAGTATATACTTGATGCAAAAGAGGGAAGGACTTTCCAATTCACTTCTACTATACTCTGATGATTTCGAAATATGCAATCCTTTAGGAACCTCTTGTAAGAAGCACAAGGTAACAGGTGTCTATTTGGTGTTGGCTGATATTCCCACTGTATTAAGAGCTACATGTATCATCAATTTGCCTAGCTGTTTTGTGCAAGGCTGATGACATTAAGAAATTTGGCTATCCCCGAGTCCTTGAGACATTAAGTGATTTGAAAAGCTTTGAAGAGGATGATTGTGTGGCCTTTTTGGGAAAAATCATAAAGGGCACTGTATTTTCTGTGATTGCAGATAATCTTGGTGCCCACTCAGTTGGAGGGTTTGTTGAAAGTTTCAGTGGGTCATATGTTTGCAGATTTTGTATTGGAGAGAGGTCCCAGTTTCAGGAACTTGAAGTCAGCACAGGACAAGGAGAAAGCTGCAACACAAGTTTGACGTTGAAGTAGTGCTGGATAGCAACACCCCTAGCCACAGAGTAAAATGGCATTGTGCGATCACTCAAAGATTAAATCATTTTCATGTGACAACAGGCTATCCTCCAAATATTCTGCTATGATTTACTTAAGGGCATTGTACCTGTAGAGTTGGCACTGTGTTTAGCTGTCTTGATAAAGAAAAACAGAGTCAAACAGTTCCCATATAAGTGGAAAGACAAGACAAATTGTCCCCAAGGTATACCAGCAACCTTTGCCTCCCGTAAAACCATTGGTGGTAACGCACATGAAAATTGGTGCCTACTGAGGTCGCTTCCACTTATGGTTGGCTGGAAAGTACAGGAAGAGGAACAGGCATGGCAGTTGTTGACACTCAAAGATGTTGAGTTGGTTATGTCACCTACCCACACAGATGAAAGCATTGGTCACCTAGATAGTCTTATTGCTGAGCATAGACAGATTCTTCAGCATTTTTTCACAAGGGAAATTGATTCCAAAGCATCATTTTTTTAGAGCATTACCTGCAGCTCATTAAAGCATTCCACCCACTTCTGTCCTTCTGGACGATGAGGTTTGAAGCCAAGCACCGCTACTTTTAGACGATAGTGAGACAAGCTAGCTGCTTCCGTAACATTTTGAAGTCAATGGCAAAAAAACACCAGTCCACAATTGCATACCATCTCCATGGTTCAAATATCAAAAAACTGATATCTCTGTATCGAAGAGGTCAACAGTGCCATTAGAGGCTGTAAATGAGAAAATACAAAATTTTGTATCAAATTTCCTGGAGAGACAGTTCATTTGACAAAGAAGGTAGACTTTCAGGGAACCAGTTATGGCATTGGCATGTTGTTGGTATATGGCTCCTCTGGTGGGTTGCCTGAATGTGCTGAAATACTACAAATATCATTGTTCGTGACAGCTTGGTGTTTGTAGTGAAACTTCAAAGTGCATGGTACTGTGAGCATTTTAGATGTTTCAAGTGGGAGTCCACAAGCTTAGTCAAAATACTTGCGCAGCCACAACTCACTGACACATACCCACTGGCTACCTATTCAGTGAAATGCAATCGCATGGTATCTCTGAACCACCACATCTGCTTGTCAAACTAGGTAAAGTATAATTGTTTGTAACCGACTTGTTCCTCTATTATCCAATACCTTGTCAGGACCCATTTCTTTATTTTTTTCCCATTTTTAACCCATTTGTCCCGGATGCTGCGCACCGAAACATTACATCTACCGCCGGTTACTGCGTTGCGCAACTCTGAACCTCCTGCCGGCTGCTGCGTGGCGCAGCATTTGGTATTCGTCATCCTTTTCATGACGCGTGCAGCATAGAACGCACTGTCATTGGTTCAAATACACATGAGGTGGGTCTTGTTGATTTTTTTTAAAGACCACGTGACCACCCAAATGTATTGTGGTTGGCTGAAAGTCACGTCAGTCAATCATACATACACGTGCATTTGTTTTTGAGCGAGCGGGAAAATGGCTACGGCAGAGGAGGATTTTGACAGCGAAGGCAGTGACATTGAGTTGGAAGATAGTGAGGAGTTTGAGAGGGAGGAGGATGGTGTTGATGAAAACATGCAAGATGATCCGTTTGATAGAGCACAGGAGTGGGATGTGTGGGACACAGAAGGAGAGGAGGAGGATAACTTTCACGGATTCCACGTAGACTGGAGAACCGAGGATTATCAGCCGCGCAAGGCGAAGCAGTTCACCCGCAAACCGGGGGTGAAACAGCCGATCCCCGTGGACGCTAGCCCCCTGGATGTCTTTTCGCGTATTTTCACCGATGATCTTTGGGACATGTTGGTGACTGAAACTAATCGGTACGCTGAACAGACGCGCAGTCAGACCCCCACCAATTCGAAGTGGAACCCTGTCTCCAAAACGGAGATGAAGACATTTGTCGGGCTGTGTCTCGCCTTCGGTATTTTGAAGCTGCCAGCACGCAGGGATTTCTGGAGGCAGACTAAATGGCTGTACCAGACCAACGTCCCCAAGGCCATGGCAAGGGACCGTTTCGACATGATCTGGAGGTAATGATTTGTGTGGTGTTATACTGAGTTTGTCGCAGTTCAGTGTTGATCTTTGGTGTGTGTGGGTGTGTGTGTGTGTGTGTGTGTGTGTGCATATGCTCGATACAGGTTTTGTATGCATTTTATTCTGTATAACTGAACATTTTATGTCACTCTTGTACGAAACACATTGTGTTACATTAATTATAAATAAAGTTTGATTGAGTTTTGATTTCTTGTGCTCTCTTTCTTCCTGGTTGATAATGATAATAAATAAATACAATAATGTTTATATATATATATATATATATATATATATATATATATATATATATATATATAAATACAATAATGGCATTATGAATAAATAAATACTATAAATATACACAAATAACATAGTACATATAAATAAATACAGCGGTCTAAAGACAACAGGTCGGGTGGTGTAGGTCTGGATCAGAGGACAAAAAAAAGAAACACACAGGTAAGTGGAGCACAAGGAAAAAACATGAGGCAAACATACGAGCACGGAAAAAATTACGATGCAACTGGGAGCCAAGTTACCACTTTGGTAGCTGTAACGATCTGGCGCTGAAGACAGGTTCCAACAGAGTCTAAATACTCCAGCTGTGATCAGGGAAATCCGTAACAGCTGAGCAGAAGGCGATTGCAGGATTGCCGGCAGCCGTGCAAGTAGGTAGATTGCCCGGTCACGCCCCTTGACCTACTTTCAGCTGCTCCAGCAAAACAGACAGGGAAAAGGGGGAGAGAGAGAGAGAGAGAGAGAGAGAGAGAGAGAGAGAGAGAGAGAGCACAGGACGGGAGAACACAACCGCTCCCATAACAGTACCCCCAACGGGCGCCTCCTGGCACCCCACCAGGTCTATCAGGGTGGAAGTCCCTGATCAACTGAGGGTCCAGAATAAAGCGTTTCAGTATCCATGTCCTCTCCTCGGGCCCATACCCCTCCCAATCCACCAAGTACTGGAGACCCCGACGACGAGCATCCAAGAGTCTCCGAACCGTGTAGGCTGGATGGTCATCTATCAGCCGAGCAGGAGGCGGGGGATCTGCAGGGGGACACAGAGGACTGGTGGAAACGGGCTTCAATTGAGACACATTGAAGGTCGGTCGAATCTTCATAGCCAGCGCCAATTTCAGCCGGACTGCGGAAGGATTCACAATGGCCTCGATCTCAAAAGGCCCCAGAAACCGAGGAGACAACTTGCAGGACTCCGTCCGGAGAGGAATATTCTTGGAGAGCCATACCTTTTGGCCAGGCTGAATCAGGGGTGCAGGGGTCCTGTGTCTATCCGCACCCATTTTGTTCCGTTCGGAGGTGCGCAGCAAGGCCTCACAGGCGTTGTTCCAGACTTCACGCCAGCGGCGCAAGTTCTCTTGAACAGAAGGGACCGCCAACTCCCTCTCCTGAGCAGGAGACGGGGGGGCTGGTAGCCCAAGGCTACCTCGAAGGGAGAGAGGCCAGTGGCAGAGGTGGTAAGGGAGTTGTGTGCGTACTCTATCCACGGGAGTTCAGCCCAGGAGGTCGGATGCTGGGCCGCCACACAGCGAAGAGACTCCTCTAGGTCCTGATTTGCTCTCTCCGTCTGTCCATTGGATTGAGGATGAAAACCTGATGACAGACACACCCAGAGCAGCACAGAACACTTTCCACACACGATATAAACTGTGGGCCTCTATCAGAAACTATGTCTACAGGTATTCCATGGGGACGGAATACATGTTGGACAATGAGGTCCGCTGTCTCACTGGCAGATGGTAATTTTGTAAGAGCCCTTACCGCCTCAGGGACAAAAAGACAATTCGGGGGTCCATCTCCTGGTCCCGGGTCTGTTGCTTGAACAGCTTTGACGAGGGACTCAATCTCCCACTGGACTGCAGCCACAATGCAGGAGGGGGACAGGACAGCTTCCGGTTTGCCAGCCTCCTCAGAATCCGTGAACTGGCGGGACAGAGAGTCAGGTTTAATGTTACGGGACCCAGGTCGGAATGTCAAGGTAAAATTAAATCTGCTGAAAAACAGAGCCCAACGGGCCTGGCGGGAGTTGAGTCTCTTAGTGGATTGGATGTATTCCAGGTTTTTATGGTCAGTCCAGACCACAAATGGCTGCTCTGCCCCGTCCAGCCAATGCCGCCACTCCTCTAACGCCAGGAGCTCTCGATTACCCACATCATAGTTTTTCTCGGCAAGTGACAGCTTCTTAGAGAAAAAAGCACATGGGTGAAGCTTCTGATCTGAGGGGGAAGGCTGGGAGAGGACAGCTCCCACCCCAGAATCTGAAGCGTCCACCTCCACAATGAACTGCAAGGCAGGGTCAGGGTTAATCAGCACAGACCAAAGGACATAACCAAATATTCAAAATGTCCTAAGGGCGTATTGAACGCGGTCTTCCATTCGTCCCCATGCCGAATCCTAACCAGATGATAGGCGTTACGAAGGTCCAGTTTGGAAAAGATGGTTGTGCCCTGAAGGGGTTCGAAAGTCGAGTTGATTAGCGGCAGGGGATATTTGTTTTTGACTGTTATGTTATTCAACCCTCTAAAATCAATACAGGGACGTAAGGTCTTGTCCTTCTGGTCGACAAAAAAAAAAAAAAAAAAAAACCCAGCCCCCAAAGGGGACAATGACAGGCGGATAATGCAAGCCACCAATGTATTTTTCCATTTTTTCATAGCATCTTTTTCAGAACGTGACCGATTATACAGACGACTAGACGGGAATGGGGTTCCAGAAAGCAACTCGATGGCACGATCATATGGCCTATGGGGGGGGGGGGTAGTGAAAGTGCCTTGGCCTTACAGAACACGTCAGCATAGTCCACAGGAACAGATGACAGGTCTGGGGGGTCTACTAGGGACACAGGTTCGCCCTTAGTAGGTGGCACAGCTGAACCCAAACATTCTGCGTGACAGTGACCACTCCAACCATGAATGGTGTGGTGTGTCCAGTCGATTTGAGGGTTATGTAAACTAATCCAAGGGTAACAGAGGATGATTGGAGTGGTAGCAGGGGACATTATCTTGAGACGTGTTCATGATGGTTGCCTGACAGGGTTAACGTAACAGGTACGGTTTGATGAGTAACAGTACCTAGGAGGCATCCATCTAAGGATATTACACGGAGGGGTTCAGGGAGTTGCTCAATGGGAATGTTGGTCTGGTTAACTAGCTCTTGGCTAATAAAATTGTCCTCAGCACCGGAGTCAATGAGGATAGAAAGTGGCAGAGACAAAGACTGGTGTTGAAGAGTGGCTGGGACTTGAAGTCAGAGATTAGTGGGTACAGGATCAGAGTCAGGGCTCGCTAGCTGACCCACATTGACTAGCGAGCCTGGTCTTTTGGGACAACTAGCCAAAAAGTGGAAAGCATCCCCACAGTACAAACACTCACCAGCCTGGAGGCGTTGCAACCGCTCTGAAGGGGTAAGCTGAGCACGACCCAGTTGCATAGGCTCCTCTCGGGGCTTCGAGAAGTGAGCCGTCTCTGGAGTGGTGAGGTGCAACCACTCGTCCAGACTTGTGCGACTGGCCGCTCCTTTCCTGGCGCCTCTCCCGTAACCCGTTGTCCAACGTAATAGCCAGGGAAACAAGACAAAACATGTCACTAGGTTCATATCTGGTTGCTAGTTCGTCCTTTACTGATTCAAACCATTGACAAAAACTCCTTGTAATGCTTCCTTATTCCATTTGGAATCAGCTGCTAGAGTCCAAAAGTCCACTGAGTATTCTGCCACACTGCCCGTGCCCTGTCTCAGATTAATTCAACTGAGCAGAAAAATCAGCAAAAGTTATGCCTGCTAAATGTTGATTGGTACAGACCGCCTCTGCCCAAACCAACGCTCTCCCTCTCAGCAACCCTAGAGTGTAATGTACCTTGGAAGAGTCGGTAGTGAAAGACAGCGGTCTTTGTTGGAATATCAATCCACACTGAAGCAAAAATCCCCGGCACTTATCAATTCAATTTTATTTATAGTATCAAATCATAACGAGTTATCTCGAGACACTTTACAGATAGAGTAGGTCCAGACCACACTCTATAATTTACAAAGCCCCAACAATTCCAACAATTACAGTAATTCCCTCAAGAGCAAGCAGTGCGACAGTGGCAAGGAAAAACTCCCTCTTGGGAAGAAACCTCGGACAGACCCAGGCTCTTGGTAGGCGGTGTCTGACGGGCCGGTTGGGGGTGTGATGAACAGTGGCAATAATAGTCACATTAATAATGGAACAGTGACTGGATGTAGCGGGAAGCTGCAGGGTTCAGCCGGAAGAAGCATGACATTCCAGGGCACCGCTGAGCTCGGCAGGGAGTGCAGCAGGACCACGGCGACAGCTGGAACCAGGATCTTGGTGCCAACGTTCTCCAAGGAAATACGCTGGGGGAAAAAACATAAGGACTCTGGGGAGTAAACTCCCCAGAAGCTAGGATTAGTAACAAGCATTTCTGGGACTGGATACACACAAATAGTAATAGTAAAAGTAATAGAAAGGGAGAGGAGAGAGCAGCTCAGTGTGTCAAAGGGAAGGAAGGAAGTCCCCCGGCAGTCTAGAACTATAACAGCGTAACTATAACAGCGTAACTAAGAGAGACAGGTCATAAGGAAAGGTAGCTTTTTCGGCTTAGAACTCTCCCCTGCCGGATCGGGCTTGGCTGGCCTGCCTCCCTCTACTTTGTTATGTATTATTAATCTAACAATTATGAAGAGAAGCAGGTGGGCCAGTTAGGTGAACACTGCAACTCCTCACCCCTAACTATAAGCTTTATCAAATAGAAGAGTTTTAAGTTCATTCTTGAAAGCGATTACAGTTTCTGCCCCCCGAACCCAGATCGGGAGCTGGTTCCATAGGAGAGGAGCCTGATAACTGAAGGCTCTTGCTCCCATTCTACTTTTAGAGACTCTAGGTACCACCAGTAACTCTGCATTCTGGGAGCGCAGTGCTCTAGTGGGACAATAAGGTATTAGGAGCTCTTCTAGATATGATGGTGCTAGACCATTTAGAGCTTTGTAGGTCAATAGAAGGATTTTAAACTCAATCCTGGATTCAACAGGAAGCCAGTGCAGAGAAGCTAATACAGGAGAAATATGATCTCTTCTCTTAGTTCTTGTGAGAACACGCGCTGCAGCATTCTGGATCAGCTGGAGAGTCTTAAGGGACTTATTTGAGCAACCTGACAGTAGGGAGTTACAATAGTCCAGCCTGGAAGTAACAAATGCATGCACTAGTTTTTCAGCGTCGTTTTGAGACAGGATATTCCTAATTTTGGCAATGTTACGAAGATGAAAAAGGCTGTTCTTGAGGTTTGTTGTAGATTGGCATTAAAGGATATATCCTGATCAAAAATAACTCCTAAATTTCTGACAGTAGTGCTGGAGGCCAGGGCAATACCATCCAGAGTAGCTATATCTTTAGATAATGAGGTTCTGAGGTGTTTAGGTCCCAGTACAATAACTTCAGTTTTGTTAGGGTTTAACATCAGAAAATTATAGGTCATCCAGGATTTTATATCTTTAATGCATGTTTGAAATTTAGCTAGCTGACTGGTTTCGTCCGGTTTGATTGACAAGTATAATTGGGTGTCATCCGCATAACAGTGAAAGTTAATTGAGTGTTTCCTAATAATATTGCCTAGAGGAAGCATATATAAGGAGAATAGAATTGGTCCAAGCACTGAGCCTTGAGGAACCCCATGGCTAACTTTAGCGTACTTGGAGGATTTATCATTAACATTAACAATTGAGATCAATCAGAGAAATAGGACTTAAACCAGCTTAGAGCAATTCCTTTAATGCCAATTAAGTGTTCCAATCTCTGTAACAGGATTGAATGGTCAATAGTGTCAAATGCAGCACTAAGATCTAGTAAAACAAGAATGGAGACAAGTCCTTTGTCTGCAGCAGTTAAAAGGTCGTTAGTAATTTTCACCAGTGCCGTCTCTGTGCTATGATGCTTTCTAAATCCTGATTGAAAGTCATCAAATAAACTATTGCTATGTAGAAAATCACATAACTGATTAGCAACCACCTTCTCAAGGATCTTGGAGAGAAAGGGAAGGTTAGATATAGGTCTATAGTTTGCTAAGACCTCAGGATCGAGGGTGGGTTTTTTTCAGAAGAGGTTTTATCACAGCGGTAACGCTTCTTTAAGTAGCCTCGTTGGGATGGGGTCTAAGAGACAGGTAGATGGCTTTGCTGAGGATATCCATCCATCCATCCATCTTCGTCCGCTTATCCGGTGTCGGGTCGCGGGGGGAGCAGCTTCAGCAGGGGACCCCAAACTTCCCTTTCCCGAGCAACATTAACCAGCTCCGACTGGGGGATCCCGAGGCGTTCCCAGGCCAGGTTGGAGATATAATCCCTCCACCTAGTCCTGGGTCTTCCCCGAGGCCTCCTCCCAGCTGGACGTGCCTGGAACACCTCCCTAGGGAGGCGCCCAGGGGGCATCCTTACCAGATGCCCGAACCACCTCAACTGGCTCCTTTCGACGCAAAGGAGCAGCGGCTCTACTCCGAGCTCCTCACGGATGACTGAGCTTCTCACCCTATCTCTAAGGGAGACGCCAGCCACCCTCCTGAGGAAACCCATTTCAGCCGCTTGTACCCTGGATCTCGTTCTTTCGGTCATGACCCAGCCTTCATGACCATAGGTGAGGGTAGGAACGAAAACTGACCGGTAGATCGAGAGCTTTGCCTTCTGGCTAAGCTCTCTTTTCGTCACAACGGTGCGATAGATTGAATGCAATACCGCACCCGCTGCGCCGATTCTCCGACCAATCTCCCGCTCCATTGTCCCCTCACTCGCGAACACAACCCCAAGATACTTGAACTCCTTCACTTGGGGTAAGGACTCATTCCCTACCTGGAGAAGGCATTACATCGGTTTCCTGCTGAGAACCATGGCCTCAGATTTAGAGGTGCTGATCCTCATCCCAACCGCTTCACACTCGGTTGCGAACCGATCCAGTGAGTGCTGAAGGTCGCAGGCCGATGATGCCATCAGGACCACATCATCTGCAAAGAGCAGCGATGAGATCCCCAGCCCACCAAACTGCAACCCCGCCACCCCGACTACGCCTCGATATCCTGTCCATAAATACTACAAACAGGATTGGTGACAAAGCGCAGCCCTGGCGGAGGCCAACCCTCACCTGAAAAGAGTCCGACTTACTACCGAGAACCCGGACACAGCTCTCGCTTTGGTTGTACAGAGATTGGATGGCCCTGAGAAGAGACCCCTCACCCCATACTCCCGCAGCACCTCCCACAGTATCTCCCGGGGACCCGGTCATACGCCTTCTCCAAATCCACAAAACACATGTAGACCGGTTGGGCATACTCCCAGGCTCCCTCCAGGATCCTTGCGAGTGAAGAGCTGGTCCGTTGTTCCACGACCAGGACGGAATCCGCATTGTTCCTCCTCAACCCGAGGTTCGACTATTGGGCGAACCCTCCTTTCCAGCACCTTGGAGTAGACTTTACCAGGGAGGCTGAGAAGTGTGATACCCCTATAATTGGCACACACCCTCTGGTCCCCTTTTAAAAAAGGGGAACCACCACCCCAGTCTGCCACTCCTTTGGCACCGCCCCAGACTTCCACGCAATGTTGAAAAGGCGTGTCAACCAGGACAGCCCCTCCACACCCAGAGCCTTGAGCATTTCTGGACGGATCTCATCAATCCCTCGGGCTTTGCCACTGTGTAGTTGTTTGACTACATCAGTGACTTCCGCCTGGGAAATCGGCGACAATCCCCCATTATCCTCCAGCTCTGCCTCTAACATAGAGGGTATTAGTCGGATTCAGGAGTTCTGCAAAGTGCTCCTTCCACCGCCCTATTACCTCCTCAGTTGAGGTCAACAGTGTCCCATCCTTACTGTACACAGCTTGGATGGTTCCCTTCCCCCTCCTGAGGTGGCGAACAGTTTTCCAGAAGCACTTTGGTGCCGACCGAAAGTCCTTCTCCATGTCTTCTCCAAACTTCTCCCACACCCGCTGCTTTGCCTCTTTCACGGCAGAGGCTGCAGCCCTTCGGGCCCTTCGGTGCCCTGCAACTGCCTCCGGAGTCCTCCGGGATAACATATCCCGGAAAGACTCCTTCTTCAGTCGGACGGCTTCCCTGACCACCGTTGTCCACCACGGTGTTCGTGGGTTACCGCCCCTTGAGGCACCTAAGACCCTAAGACCACAGCTCCTCGCTGCAGCTTCAGCAATGGAAACTTTGAACATTGTCCACTCGGGTTCAATGCCCCCAGCCTCCACAGGGATGCACGAAAAGCTCCGCCCGGAGGTGTGAGTTGAAAGTCTGTTGGACAGGGGCCTCCTCCAGACGTTCCCAATTTACCCGCACTACACGTTTGGGCTTACCAGGTCTGTCCAGAGTCTTCCCCACCCTCTGACCCAACTCACCACCAGATGGTGATCGGTTGACAGCTCTGCCCCTCTCTTCACCCGAGTGTCCAAAACATACGGCCTCAGATCAGATGAAACGATTATGAAATCGATCATTGACCTTCGGCCTAGGGTGCTCTGGTACCAGGTACACTTATGAGCATCCCTATGTTCGAACATGGTGTTCGTTATAGACAATCCATGACTAGCACAGAAGTCCAACAACAAACAACCACTCTGGTTTAGATCAGGAGGCCGTTCCTCCCAATCACGCCTCCAGGTGTCTCCATCATTGCCCACGTGTGCGTTGAAGTCCCCCAGCAGAACAATGGAGTCCCCCACTGGAGCCCCATGCAGGACTCCAGTCAAGGTCTCCAAGAAGGCCGAATACTCCGAACTCCTGTTTGGTGCATATGCACAAACAACAGTCAGAGTTTTCCCCCACAACCCGCAGGCGTGGGGAGGCGACCCTCTCGTCCACTGGGGTAAACTCCAACACAGCGGCGCTCAGCCGGGGACTTGTGAGTATCCCCACACCCGCCCGGCGCCTCACACCCTGGGCAACTCCGGAGAAGAAAAGAGTCCAACCCCTATCCAGGAGTATGGTTCCAGAACCAAGACTGTGCGTAGAGGTAAGCCCCACCAGATCTAACGGTAGCGCCCACCTCCCGCACCAGTTCCGGCTCCTTCCCCACAGAGAGGTGACGTTCCACGTCCCCAGAGCCAGCGTCTGCTGCCCGGGTCTGGTCCGTCCGAGGCCCCTGACCTTCACTGCCACCCATGTGGCATCGCACCCGACCCCAACGGTTCCTCCCACAGGTGGTGGGCCCATGGGATGGAGAGGAGTTGCCACGTAGCTTGTTCGGGCTGTGCCCGGCCGGGCTCCGTGGCAAACCCGGCCACCAGGCGCTTCGCCGACGAGCCCACCGTCTGGGCCTGGCTCCAGGCGGGGCCCCGGGCTTCCTCCGGGCAGGGTCACTCCATCTCTGCTTAGCTTTTTTCATTGGGGTTTTTGAACCATTCTTTGTCTGGCCCCTCACCTGAGACCACTTTGCCTTGGGAGACCCTACCAGGAGCACAAAGCTCCAGACAACACAGCCCTCAGGTTCACAGAGACACACAAACCTCTCCACCACGATAAGGTGATGGTTCACGGAGACACATGATGCTGAGGATATCTTTAATATTAATTGTTGAAGGTCTATAGGATAAAAGCAGTCTAAGTATATGTCGAGACTAGTCGTTATTTCTAGCGACTCTGCGTTTAAAGGTGAACCGTTAGAGGTTGAAGGCAAAAGGTGATGAATTTTATCTCTAATTGTTGTAATTTTATTATTAAAGAAGTTCATGAAGTCATCACTACTCAGAGCTAGAGGAATAGATGGCTCAGTAGAGCTGTGACTATCTGTCAGCCTGGCTACAGTGCTGAAAAGAAACCTTGGGTTGTTCTTGTTTTCTTCTATTAGTGATGAGTAATAGTCTGATCTGGCCTTTCTTAGGGCCTTCCTATAGGTTTTCAGACTTTCTTGCCAATCGAAACGGGATTCTTCCACTTTGGTGGAACGCCACTTACATTCGAGGTTTCGCGAGATTTGTTTTAATTTGCGGGTTTGGGAGTTATACCAAGGTGCTAATTTCCTTTGCTTCATCATCTTCTTTTTCAGGGGAGCAACAGAGTCTAAGGTCGTCCGTAGGCAAGTCGTAGCACCGTCTACAAATGTATCAATTTGAGAGGGACTGAGGTTAACATAGAGGTCCTCGGTTATGTTAAGGCATGACATAGAGTCGAATGCTGTTGGAATATCTTCTTTAAAAATTTAGCTATAGCACTGTCAGATAGGCATCTGGTGTAGAAGCTTTTATCTAATTTAATATAGTCAGGTAGTAAGAATTCGAAAGTGATTAAAGAATGATCTGACAATACCGAATTCTCTTGGAAATATTATTAAATCCTCAATTTCAATACCATATGCCAGCACAAGGTCGAGGGTGTGGTTGAAACAGTGCGTCGCCTTGTGCACACTCTGACTGAAACCGATTGAATCCAGTAATGAGTTGAAAGCAGTACTAAGGCTATCATTGTCAACATCCACATGGATATTAAAATCACCTACAATAAGTACTTGGTCTGATTTAAGGACTAAACATGATAAAAACTCTGAGAATTCAGATAAAAATTCAGAATACGGACCTGGAGCCCTGTAAATAACAAATATAATTGGCTGTAATGTTTTCCATTTTGGATGTTGAAGATTAAGAACAAGACTTTCAAAGGAGTTATAATTTAATTTAGGTTTAGGAGTAATTAACAGGCTTGCATCAAAGATGGCTGCAACTCCCCCTCCTCGGCCTGAGCCTCTAGGAATTTGAGTATTAATATGACTGGGAGGAGTGGCTTCATTTAGACTGACAGTCTTCATGGCCCAGCCAGGTTTCAGTAAGACAAAATAAATCAATGTTGTTATCTGATATCAACTCGTTAACCAATAATGCTTTAGAAGACAGAGATCTAATATTTAATAGTCCACATCTAATTTTCTTATTTTGTTCCATCGTTGCAGTCGTTTTAATTCCAATTAGGTTGTTAAGTATAGCGCATCTTTTGTTTACCTTTGATTTAACCGATCTGAGTCGGGGAACAGACACCGTGCTTATTAGACTATGAGTGGGTGACTGCTCCAACGGAAGCACAGGGGGTGTATTGCACTGCACCCCTGATTACTAATATCAAACTTGGGTTGTCATGGTTTATGTCTGATAAACTCGGTCAGATTTTTTTTGATATGAGAGCGGCTCCGTCCCAGGTGGGATGAATGCCGTCTCTCTCCATCAGACCAGGCTTTCCCCAGAACGCCCCCAGTTATTCACATAGCCCACATCGTTAGCTGGGCACCACCCGACAACCAGCGGTGGAAGGATGACGACGGGCCGTACATTTCATCATTGGTCAGGTTTGGCAGGGGTCCAGAGAAAACTACTGAGTCCGACATAGTCTTTGCGTATGCACAAAGTGACTCAACATTCAATTTAGTGATCTCTGATTTACGACCATTACCCCCACGTGAAGTATGATCTTACTGTATTTACGGTTCTTTTGGCCAGCAGCTCTAGATGGGTTTCTATATCGCCCGCTCTGGCCCGGGGACACATATGACCGTGGGTACTTTAGCCGCTGGGGCGCCCGGCTTCACATATCGCAGTATAGAGTTCCCAATAACCAGAATTGGCTTCTCAGCGGGTGTATCACTGAGTAGGGAGAACCTGTTAGAGAGGCGAAGACGCTCCGGTTTAGAGCGACCGTCATCATGTGCACTCCCTGGTCTAGATCTAACGCTACGCTTCCCTCGGACAGTCACCCACTCGCCCGGCTGCTCGGGGTTTGATGGGGGACAGCTAGCAGAAGCTAAAGCAGCTAGAGAAGCTACAGTATGGTGGTCCGCATTAACCACATGGTGCTGGCTAGCTACGGAAGCATACGATTCTGATTCCACGGTGCGGAGCCGTGACTCAAATTCACTAAGCCTTGCCTCCAGAGCAGCGAATATACTACATTTATTCCTTGGCCTTCCCATCCAGTTCTCCAGTGAAAAGCTTGGGCGAGGTTACAGGGGGTTCCCAAGAAGGTGTAGTCACCACATCCGGAGACAGGAGGAGGGCTGGAAGGCCGAGGAGAAGGGAGAGAATGATTCCAGGCTGACAGAGTAGCAACGTCAGCAGTTAGCTTGATGACCTGAGCTAGTAATTGTTGGTTGTTGTCTAGTAGTGAACGGATTAACTGATCATGTTGTCCCAATAGAGCTCCGTGGGACTGGATGGCGTGCTGGACGCCATCCCCCGAACCGTGAGTGATGCCTCCTTAGGGTCCATGGCCGGATAGTTCTGTTATGGCTGTGGCTATGACGCAGAACACAGTATCACAACACGGACGTTTACAAAGTCTTTTAATGATCGTCACAGGACAAACAAAGCAGCCAGGGACAGTTAGCTGCGCAGGTGGGGAAGACAGGACTGCAGCGGGTGTGGGCAGAGTGTAGCGTGTCCAAAAAACTCTCACAGGAATCAAAGCAGGGAGATAGAAGGTCTGAGAAACGAAAGGCTGGCGGACCAGCAGTCTAAAGGCAACAGGTCGGGTGGCGTAGGTCTGGATCAGAGGACAAAAAAGAAACACACAGGTAAGTGGAGCACGAGGAAAAACACGAGGCAAACATACGAGCACGGAAAAAATTACGATGCAACTGGGCGCCAAGTTACCACTTTGGTAGCTGTAACAATCTGGCGCCAAAGACAGGTTCCAACCGAGTCTAAATACTGCAGCCGTGATCAGGGGAATCCGTAACAGCTGAGCAGAAGGTGATTGCAGGATTGCCGGCAGCCGTGCAGGTAGGTAGATCGCCCGGCCACGCCCCTTGACCTACTTTCAGCCGCTCCAGCAAAACAGACAGACAGGGAAAAGGGGGGAGAGAGAGAGAGAGAACACACACAGGACGGGAGAACACAACCGCTCCCATAACAGTTTTAAACATATTAATTGTATACTTTTTCTGATCTATAGAGCATGCGTTAATCATAGGCTCTTGTGGGGAGATATCTTATTTGCTCTTGTCTAATAGAATCATGTCTTTGTTTCTTCTTGCAGTTGTACTTGCCCACGGTTGTGATTATGTCTGCCCCAACTCAACTACGTGTTATCATTGAAGAGACCCAAGTCCACAAGTTAACCCTACCAGATGGAATCCCTAGCACGGTTGACAAATTTTTGGCAGCCGCACAGAATCATTTTCAACTCCAAGGGAGTTTCACTGTTGTGTACATGGACAAAGATTTAGATAATCAGTTCTTCACTTTAACGTCAACAGCTATCATTAAGAAGAAAGACACAACCAAACTTGTTAGAAATTAACCTTCTGTTATTCTCACATTGACTCTCATCAATGAGGATGCTGCCTCCTCTGCTTCAGTACCACTGGATCTGGCATTCCAGGAAGACGGTTCCTCGGTTAATTCATCCGACACCATCATTTAACCAAGGTCCCCAGAGTTTCAATCTGAACCGTGGCCAACTATCTTTGAGATACCCACCTTTTCATATAATGTTGAACTGCCCCTTCAAGCAGGAAATAAGGCCTATGAAACTGATGGCTCACTCCTTCAAAATCCAAGCATGAACTCTGAAATACAGTACTTGAGAAACTTGCTGAAGCAATATTCCACTACACTTCCTATCCCTCTGGTCTCCAAATACTGGCAGTTGTAGAAGCTCTGCTAAAAAAGCATCCATGCCTAAAAGAGCCTGCAACATCATATTCAGGCATGTACGGTTGGCAGCAGCATCTTAGCTACAAGATGGCTAATTACCGTTCCAAAGTGAGAAGGGGTGAAGTTCTTTGCCCTGAGCTTGATATCAACTCCTTGAAAAGGAAACCCCATGATGAGAGAAATCCTGCCAAAAATTGCAAGCGACCAAAGAGGGCAGAGGTGAACTACCTTCCTCCACATCCAAGTGGAGAAACTAACGAAACTCTAGAGTTGGAGAGACAAGAGAGAGAATCCTATCCACTACAGAACAAAACTTATTGACGGCCTGATGATGGCATGTCATCGGGACCAAGCTGAGGCCCTTTCTGGACAGACTGAGCCGGGTAAGCTTATTTAAAATAGTCATGTATATCATGTATGTCATATATATATATATATATATATATATATATATATATATATATATACACACACATACAGTACAGGCCAAAAGTTTGGACACACCTTCTCATTCAATGCATTTCCTTTATTTTCATGACTATTTACATTGTAGATTCTCACTGAAGGCATCAAAACTATGAATGAACATGTGGAATTATGTACTTAACAAAAAAGTGTGAAATAATTGAAAACATGTCTTATATTTTAGATTCTTCAAAGTAGCCACGCTTTGCTCTGATTACTGCTTTGCACACTCTTGGCATTCTCTTGATGAGCTTCAAGAGGTAGTCACCTGAAATGGTTTTCCAACAGTCTTGAAGGAGTTCCCAGAGATGCTTAGCACTTGTTGGCCCTTTTGCCTTCACTCTGCGGTCCAGCTCACCCCAAACCATGCTGGTTCAGTATGCCTTCAATTTTGAATAAATCCCCAATAGTGTCACCAGCAAAGCACCCACACACCACCACACCTCCTCCTCCATGCTTGACGGTGGGAACCAGGCATGTAGAAACCATCCGTTCACCTTTTCTGCGTCCCACAAAGACACGGCGGTTGGAACCAAAGATCTCAAATTTGGACTCATCAGACCAAAGCACAGATTTCCACTGGTCTAATGCCATTCCTTGTGTTTCTTGGCCCAAACAAATCTCTTCTGCTTGTTGCCACTCCTTTAGGAATCTAAAATATAAGACATGTTTTAAGTACATAATTCCATATGTGTTCATTAATAGTTTTTTTTTCATCTGGATGACTTAATCAGATTACAAAATTCAAGTAACTATAATCAACCCGGATTACAATGAAAAATGTTTACATTGTTGAGGATTAGCCTACCTGATTACATTTTATCATGCAAACAATGCATTTTTTTTATGATAGCCTAACTATGTTTTAATTTGACAAAGCAGTTAATTCATTTGTCCAATAGATGTCACTATCATCCAATTGCCTGTGTAGTTTCTTGACAAGAATAAGGTTCAAATCAAAACTCAAGATGGAGGAGCCTTATGAAGACTAACTTCATACAGCACATAGGAGGAAAAACACATTTGTTAAGTTAAAATGACTGTTTAGACTGCAAATCTCAGTACTCACTTTTAATGGAGGATATGCACCGTCTAAAGTCTGAAATTCGAGACAAGGATCAGCTGATTGCAGGATTTGCCTCCGTAGCAGCTTCCCAGTCAAAACAAATTTCCATCATGTGGCTCTCTAGTCTTTGTATCCCTGCTGACATATTGCCCTCTACCAGGGTCGCGGTAGTGTCAGCATCTGCGGCCACCCTTCCCTGGCTGGCTCAATGCCCACCGCCTGCCAGGATGGTCCTACGGCCAAGGTGAGCGGCCATCTCTCTGCTTTTACGTTTTCTAAACTTTTTACCTCTGCTTCTTTTACTGCCCTTAACTAAACTGTTCTGGACTCAGTTGCCCCATTAAAACAAAACCAAATAACGATCCACAGCCCTTGTACTCACTAATTTAAGAGAGATTGTAGAAGAAATGAAAGGAATTTTTCCAAGTCCATGAAAAATAAAAATAATCTGTAACGGCTAGTTTTTCTTTGTTATTTTTGTATTAATGTTTCCGTATTAAACCAACAAAGACAATACACACTCATTTTTAAAATGTGCATACACATTAAAAATCCGATGGAACAAATGTCTCGTTTTGGTTTAGTATAATGTCCTTGTGGTCTTACATGGTAAAGCTCAAAGGTGACTTAAATGAATGGGCGCCAAACCGGAAGTAACATTTACTTGTCAAAATAAAAGTGTGTGACTGCCAGAAGAACAGGGCCATTTGCCAATTAATTGGTTGCCTGTTGCTTCAGATTAAATTTACCTATTTATGGTTATAAGAAAGTATTTTAGTTTAGTGGCCTATATATTAGTAATTAGGCTATTGTGGAAAGTCACCTGTTCCATAGATTTTACTTCATATAGGCTATATAAAAAGTAACCAGCTGATCCACCACGAAGGTTGTAAAATTGACATTCTTTTAAAATTATTATTATTATGCATGGAACCGTTGAAACCAAATATCAGACAGTAAATACTCTACACACACAATAATTACATTCATTATGTTATATTACAAACTGTACAGTATTGTACTGCACCAAACCATGCACTTATTAATCATAATTGTGTTGTGTGCAAGGCTAAATGCATTGTGTAAATAACTGCTTATATATGGCTAGAGCGAGCTTCTACCATTGAAGTCTTTGATTGTTCCTGTACCTTTGCCTTTTTATTGACGTTTTCAAAAAGGTTCTTTGCACCGAATCAAATGTTTATATGGTCATGATTCATCTTGTAGCTGGTTGGCTTGGTTTCAGGCTCAAAACTCTTTATATCAGCATGTAAATAAACGTCAATGAACATATTGAATGGAGAAAATTACTTCCAGAACTAGCCGTTCAAAAAGTGGTCACCGTTGAGCTCTATAGAGCAGATTTGAAAGCCTGCTGAAAATGGAGGATTGCGCCTATCCTCAAGGACATGTAATGGAGTCGCCAAGGAAGTTAAAAAGAGAATTACAACAACAACAACAACAACGCAACCAAAGTTAATATTGGAGTGGCTTTTCCAAGATGGAAAGAGCTCATAACGAGCAAGGATTTTAAAAGTTGCCTGCTTAAATTCAAAGTTTGAATGAACCTAGGGGTTAACAACACATGTGGACCGAGTCAACCGTTCTCTGGGATATGTTTTCACGCTAATCGAATGTGACCAGTTTTAGCACAAACCGCTAATTAGCTTATAACGCTAGTCGTTGGGGCACGGGTAAACTAAAAAGAAATCGCTATTTCTATACCACTTACAAGGCTCAAAATAGCACCACACTTCCACGGTAGCATAATGAGGATCCCTACATGTAATCCATTGAAGAGCATTGAAGAACTTGTACAGACAGTTTATTAAAAAGATAGTTTATAAAGACAATACTGTTCACGTATACAGGCAGGCACCATCTTGGGAAAACAATCTCATCCAGTCGAACCACAAACGCCGTGCTTCATGAGCTGAACTGTGACTTGAAATCTCCCGTGGTCCATGGTTTCCCAATGGGTCGATAGGAATTACGTTTGTGAAATCTAATTACATGGAAATGAATGAATTATATCTATTTATTAAAATATATGGGTGACTAACTACAAGGGACGAAGGGGTCCCCATACTTTAAATAGTTTTACCAATAATATAGCTCAAGCATTTTCATTCTGAGATGTCAAGTGAATCTAGCATGAAATGTTATTGCAAGCAAGAGCCTTGTACACGTGAGATGTGAATGAATCAGAAGTTGTGATGAAGGTGAGCGAACAGTACGTGTGCATAGAGAAGAGAAGAGAAGAGAAGAAAATGGTTCGTGTTTGTGCTTTTCCCTGCTGCAATAAGAAAATGAAACGCTACAGTCCGGGAAGGTTTTCACAGACATCCTCTGCAGAACAGTGATACATTGAAGCAGTGGCTGGTCATTATTACACGTTGATGTCGAAACACCGGTAGAAACGCTGCGAGAGATGGACGACCTGTCAGTAACAGTAACCATTTCCACAAGGATGACTTCATGTATGATGAGCCTCCAACCCTCCCAGAAAAGAAGAATCACCTTAAGAAAAGTCCTGTACCGAGAGCCGAGAGATGTGTTGTGGATAATCTGGACGAGGTAATGTGTGAATTTGTTTGGACATAGATCTACTAGACCGGAATTGTATAAACTAGCCGTTTATTTGTAGAAACAGGTGGGGGAGGTGCAACACTAAACTTAATTTGCTTGCTGTTGCTAAAGTTGAGCCTTTTTGCAGTAAAGCTTAGTGTTGACGAACTGACCGAAGAGCCGGTTAATTAACCCGACTCGTGTCACTGAGCCGGGAGAATCGAGTGCCATACGTCAATGAACTGACTCACTCCTGTTTTTTTCTTTTACTTCATTCGTGCCGTTGGCATTATATATATGTCAATGGTTGGCCGTTGTGTAGCTGGTATTCTTCTGCTACTGTGTAGTAATAGCCCATTAGCGCCTCCACTGGACTGGAGTGGTGGTGGTAGAATCAATCAGGAAATGAGCTACCTAGACCCTATGCCAAACGAGACCGAATGTAACCGTGCAACCTGCCGGCCCGCTCGAGTCTAATGTAACCATGCAACCGGCCGGCCCGCTCGAGTGTAATGTAATCAAGCGGTGTCTTGGTTCTTGGCAAGTTTGAGTTATTAACCAAGCCTTGTTTCTGGTGCATCTTAGAGGATTGTGTTCACGGCAATTTACACATTATCGATGGGGAAGTACAGTACATCACATACAAATACACGTCATGTTATTTTGGTAGTTATGATAAGTTAAATGTTAGAGAAGTGAATGTTGCTACGTGGTAGCTAGGCTAGGCTGTCATGAGGAGACCGTGCACCAGGCTACTGAACGAGACCGTAAGGATCGTAACCGAGGGTACTGCATGAGTCTATATTCAAACGGGTGCTATCAACCGATAGCAGAAGCCTTTCTCGTGCATCTTAGATGATTGTGTACATACAAATTAATAGATTACATTATTGATGGATATCACATACAAATACACGTCATGTTATCTTAGGAGTTATGTTAAGTTAAATGTTTGTTACGTGGTAGGTAGGCTGTCACCAGGAGACCGTGCACCAGGCTACTGAACAAGACCGTAACCGTGCCTAACGCATGAGTCATGTAATCAAACGGGTGTCTAGGTTCTCGGCAAGTTTGATTTATCAACCGATAGCAGAAGCCTTTATGTCTCGTGCATTTTAGAATTGTGTTCATGGAAATTCATATGCTACATTACCAAGGGGAAAGTATTAGGCCTATATCATACAAATACACGTAATGTTATCTTGATAGTTATGTAAAGTTAAACGCGATCACCCACCCCACCCACCCCCCCGCCGCCGAGGGCACGCGAACCGGTGACCGAATCTATTAACTCGGTAGGCTAACCAACGACCATCCGATTGAACCGACTCCCGTAAAAGAGTCGGTTTTCCCATCACTAGTAAAGCTGTAGGTATGCCTTAATTGAAACTGTACATTTAGTTGATTGCATTTCCATTGCCTCTGTGTAAATAAACGGGGGGAACGTGGACAGGGGAAGGTTCTTGGAAAATTTGTCCAGGTGAGCTAACCTGGCTGTGCTGTGATAGGAGTGTGGCTGAGGTTAGTTTGTAGTTTGGGGGGGTTGTGTAGTTGGTTGGTGTGGGTGGTGGATGGTTGTGTAGCAGGTTGATTGGTCGCAGGTGGTTTCAATCACACTCACTCTCTCTGGACCAATCAGGAAGTAACTGCATGCTATATAGGCAGGGGGTTTGACCTCTTTACTCTTTGTTGCTGGAAGCACATTTCCGCTCTGGGTCCTTTCGCGTTCGTGGTGCAGTCACGGTTGTGCAACAGGTAATGCTGTGTTTTTATTTGTTTGTTACCTAAAGGCCTCAGTTGTGTTGGGATGGGCATTACAGCGTGTATTGTCTTTTGCAGTGTATCCCTGTTACAAACCCGATCTTTCCTTTAACGGAACCGGATTGAGTGTTGCTGCTGGTAGGTTGGACAAATCTTTCTCCTCTTTGAATATTTTAATAAATGAGTGTTTAAGTAATCTGCCGTTTTATTGTAGGCTCTGTGTAGCTGTACTATCGGCACTGTCGGTGTATTGGTGCGAAGCTCCCTGACGGGTATGTATGTATGTATATCAGTGGCATCGCGTGTATTTTCTTTAATCATAAACAGTCACTGAATTTGGTTTGTTTGTGCACGCCAGGGTTGTAAAATTGCTTTGCTTGCGCTGGTTTGATTCATTTTCCCTTCCCCCAATAACAGAATGTTCTTCTCCCATAGGTGCTGAGTGCCGAAGGTGGTGGTGTCAGTGTCCCGGTGGTGGTGTCTCCCTCCTGTGTGCTGTGTTTTCCCCCTTGGTTTATTTTGAGTTTTTCACGTGTGTGTGTGTGTGTGTGTGTGTTCACATGTGACTGGGGTGATCCTTCCCTGAGACCCCACACCCTTTGACCCTGTCCCTCCACCGGTAAGGCCTCAGCACTTTTTTCCCACATTTAGTGTGTCCGGTATTTTAAATAGTACTTTATGTTTGATGTTTTAGTAATTGTATTAATAAAATCATTGTCTTAACGGAACTACGTCTCTGGCTTCGTGCATAAATCGAACCTGTGTGCTTTCTGTGTTTTGGTGATTTAGCTATTTAACTAGTCAAATCCTATTCTCGGGGTGAAATTCCCCGTGTGGCGTTGCCGGTGTCTTCCTTGGGTCTGGGTGTTGAGCGGGCCAAAAAGGCGCTCCACACCAAAAAGAGTCCCACTCGCCACAATCAGTTGATCTGAATTGGGACAGCTGGTCTAAATCCTATGACGCTAAACTGGAGCATTTATGCCAAGCATGCCATTAGTTTATCCTGAAATAAGTTGTGTAGGTTTTCAACATCTGTAGTATCTTGGTATGTGTAGCGTACATTAGTTTCATTTGCAATGCTTTATATTGTAAGTGAGTAAGTGCATTCAGATGTGTGTTGATCAATGTACTTTTACACATTTTAGGCAAGTGGTTCTGACCCCTCTGGTCAAGAAAATATATCAGAACTAGCTGCACTCAAACAGCTAAAACTATATTACTGCTTAGACATGTAAGAATGCTAAAACTATATTACTGATATTACTATATTCACTGCGTAGAAATGTGTGTGGATTGCATTATGACGGAGTTGGGCAGTCATACATGATTTAACTGTATTATCATTAGCTTGTGTAATGTGTAGAGCTGTATGTGCATTAACCTGACCCTGAACTGGGCTGTTAGATTGTGTAATGCATAGAGACGGGACATGGTCACATGTGAAATTTCCTGCATGTGGTTTCTGACTTGTATCTGCATTAACTTGTGTCACCTTATAAGGTCATAAAAAATGGTGAAGCAAACCCTGCTGCGCCAAGTGAACCAAAAACTGTACATAAATAGGGGAGCTTCGCCGGCAGGAAATCGAGTTAGGGCACCTTGTGCTACGGACGCAAGGATTTCAGTACCTCAGCATTCAGAGGAATTATTCATCAAACATACTTGGTTTGGGGCTTAGTGCATTTTTCATTTTCTTTCAATTGAGCTTATTTGCTTTTTTAATTTTCTGCTTCAAATAAAATAAAAATACCTGAGCTTGTGTTGCGCTAGGGAACCAAAAAACCTTGTGAATCTTTTTTGCCTTTTTTGGAAGACTTTCTCTCTTTTTTTCTACACAGGGCCACCCCCACGGGGGACAGCTCAGACTCCTCTTTAACCGCCCGTGGCTAGTCTTAGTCTTGTGCCAAATGTCCTTGTCATATTTAGTCATTCACATTTCTTTTTTTGTTGGTCAAGTTTTAGTTAACTAAAAGTCTCATCATTTTAGTCTAGTTTTAGTCAAAACAGAACTCAATATATCTTAGTCAAGTTTTAGTCAAAACATTTTAGTCTTTTTTAAATAAATTATTTCTGATAACCATTTCAGTAGAATAGTTATACAAATAAATAAATTATATAAAGTTATATAAATATTGAGCCTCTTCCTTATTTCACCAGTAAATTCCTGTTAAACAACAAAAACAACCACTGCATGGGAAAAGGATATTTTACAATAACTTTGAATGCAGCACGAAGCTGGCGAGGCGTATTTCAAGTGAACGCAACATGTGTTGTTTTTCAGACAACGGCAGCTGCAGACTATCGTACGTCCCCCTGTTGGAATCCTACACAGTGAAATACAGACAAACTTTTACACCATTTAGTTGTCAGCATTTTAACAGGCTGCTAGCTAACAGTAGGCTAACGTTACCTGCTGCCAAGTGTAGTGTTAACTAGCGTCCCGTTCAGCGATTTTTCGGTTGACTCTAACGTCCGTTAATGAGCATCAGAGAGAAGCGCAAGCATTTAAGTGGCACCGAAATCCGCGTTGCTATTCGGTCCGGTAGATAACAGTCGTTAAGGCACCTGTCGGTGCCATAGCACCGGGTCTCGGTACCCAACCCTAGTAAGAGCTGAATATTCTATCTCATGATGAAAAAGTAGAGACGATTGTAGACGAAAATGAAGAGAGAGTTAGTGATCCTGGGAGGAGCGGCCTTAAACCGTGAGAAAAATCATTTGGTTGTAAAGATCCCTCGGGCAGTGCTTTTAATACACAGGGGGATAAGAGCCCGTGAGTTGGGGACATCTAGGGTGGTAATCAAAGCCCCTCTAATACGGGCGTGTGTGTCTTTTGAAGTATCTGACCAGTCTTTATAACTTGTATTTAAGCTATATCTTAACTATTTATATGTATGAGGATTCAAATGAACTCTATCACATTTCTACAGGAAATGGCCACAGGAAACATCTGGAATGTGTTATCAGTGGGGCCACCAAGATAGAGATGTCTTTGTTGAAAAGAAGGCCAGTTGGCTTGTAGCCATTGGTCAATTATTGATCCCACCCAATTTATGAAGCATAGATATGCGTTTTCCACACAAAGAACTGGAGAGAGACCATTCAGAGAATCGGGGTGAGGTCCTCTCCGGGTTCTTCAGAGCCTATAAATTGATGCTGAATTCTTTGATGTAAATAAACTTTGTCAGCGGATTCCTCTCCACACAACATTACAACATTGATACTACATACACCACACTCTCTAATAAACTAACAAACAGGGAAGTATCTGAAATAACTCCTTTTAATATAGATCAAAACATCCGCTCCGATGACGGTAACTGGTGTTACCGTACGGCAGAAGAGGGCATAGTAGATGCGGGGGTTATCGAGAGGAAGACATAAAGGGAGTTGGCTTTTGACAAGAAAGCGTACGACGCCTCGGTAACTGTCACATCGCTCATCACAACAGTCTACCCCAAAGAGGTTCCAACACACAGATAGTGTAGAAGCAGCTCAGTCAAGAAGGTCCGGTCAACTACCTGCCTTCAGACTTTTGCTGTCAACTCCTGAGCATGCTTCAGTCAGGCCATGTAGAACACCAACGTCCTCTGGAATGTATCTCGCGCTGCCTACAATATAGCAACTATCAGAGGTAAGCTCTGCATCAAGTTGATATTCAAGAAGGGTTGACATTCACCCATGGCAACAATGAAGTAACATTGTTTTTTAAAATTGCCAGGATATGGGTGCAGCATCAGCATCACATTGGAGTTCTACCCATGCAGGCAGTGGAACTATGTCACAAGTGAGTTGAATGGCTTCCTGTATATATTTTTCATGTACTCTTGGCTTTGAAAATAATGTTATTACATTCCAAAGTAAAAGCTTGATTCTTTTCTGTAATTACCTAACTATGTCATGTCACACAAACAGGAAGACATGGAGGAAGGTTCAGGAGCATCTATTCATGATCTGAGTGTTAGCTTTGGGGAGATGGAGAAGGAAGATCCTGCTTATGTCAGCTTTCAGCCATTGAGTGACACTACTCCTTCCAGCCCAGGATCAGGTTCAGGCTCTGCTTCTGACCAACGGACAACCAATGGATGGGCAGGAAAAAAGTGGACAGTGGACGAGTCCAACTTGCTGGAGCTCTTCAAGACTGCCACACATGTGGTACAGCAATTGAAGAGAAAAGGATGGTGCCACGCGCCAGCCAACTTAAAATCTACTGGACACGCCTGCGTGGACATTCAGGGGAGTGGGCATCATGTCGTGACCAAAGAGACCTGGGACAAAACAATCTCCTGACCTGTGCGGCAACACTGTTTACAGGAGCCACATACACTGACATAAAGGACTGGGCGGATCTTATGAACATTCCGATTCCTGGAAAAACACAGTACTACAACATGCCTACAACATCGAAATATCTAATTCCTGCCATAAACTATGCCTACAAAGACCAACAGCAAAAAAAAATCATAGAGCGACTCACTCAGCTGTCTGCCGCAGGAGAGAAGATTGACTTATGTGGCGATCCAACGTGTGACAGTCCAGGTAAGGAGGATCACTAATTGAATTTTGGTTGGACTATTAAACCGGCTTATAAACATTTATATTTATTGAAGGTAAATGTATTTATTTTCCAACAGGTTTCAGCAGTAAATATTCTACCTACTCTTTCCAAGATGACGCCTCAAAATAAATTGTCCATTATGAATTGGTCCAGGTAAATAGGAATGCATGATTCTTGTGTGAAATGACATTAGCATGGCTATGAAAAAGCAATTGGTTGCTTTGGATTATATGCACATGTTCTGACAAATAAGATAATGTTATTCTATAGGTCACAGAAACATCCAGTTCTGTAGCAATGGAGGCAATAGGGTTTAAGAGAGGCCTGGAACATCTGATCTCCAAGGGAGTTGATGTTGGAGTCATGTCAACAGACAGATCTCCATCCATTGGAAAAAATAATGGACAGCTACACCAACATAAGGCATGACTTTGACCCATGGCATGTCAATAAGAGTAAGCATCACATCTACAATATGAACACATATATTTGTTCATAGATGGGAGGAGCATGGCGGCTTAGAGTACCAATGTCTTCACCCATCACTCTATTTTTTTTTTTTATTAGTTTATTTGTCAGGGACCATGCACAGTTCAGGACCTGTACCAGAGTTAGCTATACAGCTAATTTACATCTGTGGTCACTGGGCAAGGGAGAAAAAAGGACATTATAGACAATATAAACAATACAGACAATACCATCAAAACAGAAAAAAACCTGACAACAAACAACATGTAACAAGCAGTACTCACACATAGCTCAAAATACAAATATACATTCCATGTTATAAAAGATCAATGATCACATAGTTGATTCGCCTTCAGCCAAGACATTTTAAAACTGCTGAGACTTACACAATCTCTAATGTGAAGTGGAATTAAGTTCCACTTTTCTACTACAGTAAATGAAAAAGCTGATTGGCCAAATTTAGTCTTCCTAAATTGAGTGTAACAGTCACCTCTTACAGAAGCCCTGGTGACCCTTACATTATCTCTGCAAAATGACACACATTGCTTGAGTGGGGGTGGTGCAAGATCATGGGTCTCTGCAAAACAGAGAAAACTGTCAAAGGTTAATAAGTTGTATTTTTTAATGATGGTACAGTGGTGGTAGTTTCTTGTTTTTTTGTCAAGAACTTTCACAGCTTGTTTGTAAAGGGTACATAAAGGTTTTAGTGTCGTCCTACCTGCCTGGGACCAGCTTGTAGAACAGTAAGATAAATGTGAGAAGATCATTAAATGCAATTGGAGATCTTTTTTGTGTTTTTTAAAACTTAAGTTAGAATCAATAATTATGCCCAGATCAACAATATGTATCACCTCACATATAATACAGATATCGGGCTGATGTTGTGTAACATTCCTCTTGATAGAGAAATACATACCCACTGTTTTGCTATTAATTGTTTTACATTAAGAGTAAGACAACTGAGAGTTAACCAGTCTGATATTTTGGTTAGAACTGCAACTTTTGTTGCAGCTAGTTCTCTAGTTTTTGCATGGGTATAGATAACTGTTAGCCTAGAAATCTAAACTCCCCCTAGTGGCAGCAAATTTATTTGGGCACTCTCCGTTGACTTTCAAGCTGCAAAAAACAAATTTTGGTCAGGCCAATCACATTGTGTATAGAGTTGGTGGGTGGGCCTTATGGCTGCTGCTGCTGGGAACAGCGGACTTCTGGAAGACTTGGAGTTCAGCTTTTCTTTGATAAAAGAACAAAGAACGGCACAGAAATCATTCTTAAAAAAGGAAGATGTGTTAGGAGTTTTGCCGACCGGATATGGCAAAAGTTTAATCTATCAACTAGCTCCGCTACCTTCTTCGTTGCTCTGCCTGGTTGTAGCGCTATCCTATTGCATGCAGAGGGAATTTGAAAGACAACCGTTTATCCCGCCTCTCGGATCGAGCTCCGTCATCTGGATGTGGGTCTGGCTTGTCAGGGTAGATAACTGTATCATCTGCGTACATTTGGATCAGGGGCAGATCTACAGGGTGGCAAGGGGGGGCAGCTGACCCCCCACTGTAGGGCCTTTCCCCCCCAGCTGCCCCCCTAACTTTGGTGTTCAAAAAACTTTGCTTGTAAAAAGAAACTGTCACTATGTGCACAGGCTTCTTAAAACATTGAAACAAACAATTAATTTATATTCATAAAAAATAATAATTGTAAATGTAATCTTAGCCCCCTGACCCTCAAATACTTAGCTACGTCCCTGCATCAAACGTCCAGAGAGGCGTTCGCACATTCTGGCTCGCACACAGCGAGTCTGCTGCGGGGTGGTGGCCCTGCATCCCGGCAAAGACTGGAGCGACCGAGCCAAGCCTCGGAAAGTGAAGTCAGTTTCCCCAGGTGAAGTTAAAACACACGTTTCATCTAAAGTTAAATTTGTAATAAATGTAATGTCTGCTAAAGGCGAGTCAGCATCAACAACAGCGCGTCCATTACGTTAGCCAAAAGTCAAATCGCTCCCTCCTGGTTTGTAAGCGCATTCTGCTGTTTGATTAGTTTGATTTCAGTAAAGACAAGAAGAGCATAATACAAAATATTACAAACTGGCATGTTTGAATTCATAACATTTACAGAGGGTCGCCGTTTCGGTGGCGTTACGTTACAACACGCTACACAGTGCTTGCTGAGACTGATCATTTGTATATGATTAGTTAAGGAGTATTATAAAATCCACTTCCTCTCACATATCACGACAATAACGCTGCACAAATTAAACCAGGCAACATCCTTTACTGTCAAACTGGGAAAACAACAAACACAACGGGATTAAGAAGGCTAGTCTAAACATAACTGATGTGTGCATGTAATAAATCTCGTCTGATGTTATGTTTTTTAGGCTACTTATATTAGCTACAGGGCCATACAGTGTAATGTAATAGAAGAATAACAAGAGCTTTTCACATCTTGACTTTTGCAGGCCAGAGTAGCTGGAGATATTAGCTGAAGCCTAAAAGTGGGGATATTGCCAGCCAAGAAAATCCTGAGATGTGCACAGGAGGAAGAGAAGGAGGGAAATGAAGAAGGAGAAGACAGGAAACTGGAGAGACCAGGCAGGTCAGAGCAGGAGAAGACCACAGAAGGGGTTGCAGAAATGAGTGAAAGAGAAGAGGGAAAGGAAGAATTGACAGTGAGGGATGAAGAGGAGGCTGCAGGTTCAGAGAGAGGGACAGAGGCAGAGAGTGATCAGGAGGAGGCAGATGAAGATGACAGAGAGGAAGAGGAGGCTGCAGTTACCCCTGGGCCATATGGTTGGTTTATATTCTCCTTACATATAAATTGCAGTATAGTAACATAACATGTCGTGACATGACCTTTTTTTTTTTTTTTTTTGGCTATTTCTATTCTGTTGTATATGTTATAGGGTTAGATATGTAAATATTTACATATACAACAGTTCACTCTTCTCAAGACACTTTACAGATAGAGTAGGTCTAGACCACACTCTTTAAGTTACAAAGACCCAACAATTCTCCAAAGAGCAAGCATTTGGTGCAACAGTGGCGAGGAAAAACTTCCTTTTGAGCAGAAACATCAGACAGATCCAGGGTCTTGGTGGCCGCTGCCGGTTAGATACAGATGGATACAGATATACAGATATAGAGAATTATGATTCATAATAATGGTAATTATAGTAACAAAAAAGATAATGGAACTATGACTAAAAATAATAGTTGTAGCAGTTTAGGGTGTAGCAGGGCGTTGCGGGGCGTAGTAGGGCATAGCAGTTTACGTATGGGGGTTTCCATGTACCGTCTTCCCCTGCCACCCTACCAAGACCTCTCGCTACCCCTTTGCCCCCCCATGTAAAATTTTCTAGATCTGCCACTGATTTGGATGTGGACTTCTGGGCAAATCAATGGTAGGTCATTAATATATAAGCTAAATGAAATTGGTCCTAAAATAGATCCCTGAGGGACTCCAGTACTGCAGTTAGCAAAGGAGGAGCATCTATCATTAATCCTGGTGCACTGCTTTCTAGAATCTAAATAAGATTCCATCCATGTCAGAGCACTGGAAGAGAAATTAATCTTTGACAGTTTAGATAACCAAACATTATGATTCACTGTATCAAACACCTTCTTAAAATCAAGAAAAACTGCCCCAACAACCCCTCCATTGTCAAGGCTGGATTTTATTTGCTCAATAAAATAACAAGTAGCTGTTTCTGTGGCATGTTTCCTGAATCCAAACTGTATGGGGTGCAGTGGAAAATGGCCTTAATTTAAATAGGCTAGCAACTGGTCACAGACTATCCTTTCCATTACTTTAGAAACAACAGGGAGGATACTAATAGGTCTATAGTTAGTTATATTAGTTGCATCTCCAGCTTTAAAAATAAGGGTTATTACAGCTGATTTCCAGGCATTGGGGAAAAAAAACTTTGTTTAATGGATAGATTTACCAGATGAGCAATTGGAGTACAAAAGATGCTTTTATACTTCTTCAGAAATGCACAATCACAAGCAAAAACATCTTTAGCCTTAGAGTTCTTAAACTTGCCTAAGATTTTAGTTATGGAAGATTCTGGCACTTCAGAGATGCTAAACAGTGGAAGATTATCATTTGATGATGTAATGACCTTCCCTCTTAGACCAAAGCCTTGTGCCAAATCTTGAACTGAATCTATAAAATAACTATTAAACATAGAAGAAATTTGATCTTTGTCTTTAGTTAAGGTTCCATGTACTTGTACTTCAAACTCTCTATTTTTGTAGTGTTCTTTAAAGCTCTATTGATGTTTTCCAAAGTTTGCCTACTGTTCCCTTTATAATCATTTATAATATCAATAAAAAAACTTTGCTTTTGCCTTTCTCAATTAATTTACAACTTTATTACGTAACTGTTGAAAGGTTCTCCTATGATGGGCTAACCCTGACTTTTTCTTTTCTAAAGATATTATACCCTGGTACTAGGAATGCCGTGTCAGGTGATGAAGCTGTCAGCCATGATTCCGACAAACAAAGGAAATCCAGATTTGAGTCCATAAGTAGTTTTTCGAGTTGATCAGTCTTTGAAGCAACGCTTCTAATGTTTAAATGTCCCCCGAGTAACCCTTTAGGTTTTGCGTGCGGGTCCCATAAAACTGGGGCGTGATTTGTTGTTTGAAACAGCAGAAAGCTGCGTTGTTTATGAATGGGTGATTTATCACGCACTTTTGGGATAGTTGGGAGCGCTGGAAGCGCATTTGCCGGAACCGCAGAACTCTTCTTTGTCTGTGTCCAAGATGCTCTCCTTTCAGTCCCCACTCCAGAACCACCCGGTAAGCCACAAGTCTGCACTGGCTGGGGGAGTTTTTTTTTTTTTTCGGTCATTCATGCAGATCAATGATCAAGACTTACAACTGGCGATGCAAACTAAAATCAAACACAATTTGCTCAATATATCAGAAAAAATCGCACCGATGTAAAAGATAACTTGTCTAGTGTACTTATTCAGTGGATAACGGTCCATCTGGTCCCTCTGGTATGGGTCACAGCCTCCAATTAATCTTCAGGACATGGAAAAAAGTTTCAAGTACAGCCCTGTTTATCAGAGAAGGGAAATCTTCAGACTGTACAAAACACTGCGTCTCTTGGGTGTTGCGAAGCAACATGTCCCACTTCCCCGCCTCTTCGGTGTCCATAGGTTCACAATGTCCGCAGGTACACCACCAGTTTTCCGAAGTACGAGGCTGTGTTGCGGCATTGACTACCGGTAGCGCTCTCTCTCTCGTAGATCTTTCACGGATCTCCCGCAGCTCTTCGTCCGTATAGTCCGGCTCGAAAAGATAAGGATGTCCATCAAACAGAAAGGGTTCATCGGTTGAATAATCCGCCATCTCTTTAGTGTGTATCCTGTGGAAGAACTAGTGTTGTGTTCAGTACTTCTCTTATGCGCTCAGTGCTTTCTTCCAGCAAAAACAGACTATGGAAGATTCCAAGTCACAGTTCAGCTCACATAGCACAGTACACGGTACAGTCTTTATAAATTATCTTTTTAATAAACTGTCTGTACACTTACAAGTTCTCAATGCTTAGGGACCCTCAACATGCTACCGTGGAAGTGTGGTGGTATAGAAATAGTGATTTCTTTTTACTTTACCTGTGCCCCGACGACTAGCGTTATAAGCTAATTAGCGGTTTGCGCTAAAACTGGTCACATTATATATTGGTCAATTAGCATGAAAACATATCCCAGAGAACGGTCAACATACACATGTGTTATTAACCCCTAGGTTTTATTATTAGAATACAGCTTAGAAAATCTGCTTGGAAATATAGGAAATATTAGATAGGATAAATACAACACAATATAATTCTGCTTATTCCGTCTTTTTTTTAAAATTATTTTAAATATTCCAGTGCTGGTTCCATGGTATCAGAATTTTGGATAGCGATAATGGAAACATTAACTGGTCATGTAACAAGTGCTGGGAAGATTGTCAGAACAGGCAGCCAAGTGACAGTACTCTGATCCAATGGTGTTCCCAGAAACCATCCTGGCTCTACATAGCTTCCTTTTTTTTCAAATGTTCTTGGAGATTTAAAGAGTGGAATTTAGTCCTTTTTCTCTGCACACAGCCATCAGACCTGTGCTCCATCATATCTGGTATACTTGCTTTCCACATGACCTCATGATCTCCCCCGTCCTTCTCATACGGAGATGAATTGCATCCAGCAGTGGATGAGTGATGCGTGTGTGGAATTAACCCTGCAGGATGTGAGATGATTTGATGGTTGAGACTGAGTGCTTAGTAGGTGTCCTCCTTACATTTGGCATTGCGGCTGAATC